>NC_083589.1:33945834-33995834 GCF_027579695.1 Neoarius graeffei | reverse complement strand
CCAAACCACACCCCATATCCACTATACACTCCCTAACCACACCCCCATCCACTATACACTCCCTAACCACACCCCATATCCACTCCCAAACCACACCCCATATCCACTATCCACTCCCAAACCACACCCCATATCCACTCCCAAACCACACCCCATATCCATTCCCAAACCACACCCCATATCCATTCCCAAACCACACCCTTCCCCAATTGAATGTGATCTAATCAAATCAAGGCTGAAAACAAATAAAGAAAAAGGAGGTAAATGGAAAAGGCCTGTCCATTGGACTAATGCAAAAATATCAAACGTGTTTTTTATAAACTGATAATTACACTCACGAGCTCTTTTTACTGTAACTCTATCTGACTACAAAGCATCAAAGTGTGTGTGTGTACGTGTGTGTGTGAGAGAGAGATGCTGTGTGTTAATTCAAGAACTATGTGGCTCAAGGTTAGTCACCTATAAAGATAAAGCTCAAGAAAGCTTCCTCCTGTTTCTATTAAGCTTCACATTTAAGATGAATACAACATTAGCAGGAACCTTATTTCATTCACTTTTCTCTCAGGCTATTATCATATGAAGTATTTTTCTTTTTGTCCTGCTTTTAAAATATTCTATCCATCCATCCATTATCCGTAGCCGCTTATCCTGTTCTACAGGGTCGCAGGCACGCTGGAGTCTATCTCAACTGACTATGGGCGAGAGGCGGGGTACACCCTGGACAAGTCGCCAGGTCATCACAGAGCTGATACATAGAGACAAACAACCATTCACACGTACGGTCAATTTGGAGCCACCAATCAGCCTAACCTGCATGTCTTTGGACTGTGGGGGAAACTGGAGCACCCGGAGGAAACCCACACGGACACGGGGAGAACATGCAAACTCCACACAGAAAGGCCCCCATTGGCCGCTGGGTTCGAACCCAGGACCTTCTTGCTGTGAGGCGACAGTGCTAACCACTACACCACCGTGCCGCCTTTAAAATATTCTAATACTTCCTAAATGAAACCATAAACTTGGCTTCAACCCACAAGTTCTATATTCAGGATTGGATGATGAGATGAAAATACTGAAAGAAAATGTTCTGATATATTGTATGTATTACAATATTTATGTTTATGCTAAAAAACAAGTAAACAACGACAGGCACTCGGAGAGCGCTGACCTCCGTCAAGGACAACAGTCGACTCTTCTATGATATGCAAATCTGCAAACGACCAGTTTATTTGTCTGCATATATTTCTAAATTACTCGAATTATGTGCTTACATGTGTACTTGTGAGGATTACTGGTACCTATGAATGTGAACAGTGATATAGAGACAGTGTTTTCCTACATTGGCTATGTTTTGCCACTATTGAACCTTACTGCCCTCTACTGGACTGTAAGATGTATGGCAAATGCCATATCTTGCAACATTAGCAAAATGGAAAGGGATGTGACTCAGATCCACTCCAAAATGTAACAGGTTCTTCCTTGGTCCATGCTACACCCTTCCACCAAGTTTCATGGAAATCGAATTGTTAGGTTTTTCGCAATCCTGCTTAGAGCCAGACAAACAAACAGTCAAACAAACCGCACTGAAAATGTATCCTCATTGGCTGAGGTAACAATCTTACATTAAAACCGTCCAATAAAAAAAGATTTAAATACAACAATGGAGTCGGCTGTGTTAATTATTAATATAATACCATCATCCAGTGCCAAAATTGTCGCACATGCAGTACGTCCAGTCTGATTTGGTCACATACACCCAAATCACTTCCACGACAAAACTTATACATGTTTAGACAATGGAGGACCCCCACACACACACACAATTCAATATTTTTTTAATTTTCTCAGGTCTTACAGTGTGAACAAACACTTCTACTGTGTTTTATTTTTTTCCACGAAAGTGGGCCGAGTGTGTTTCAGAGACGCAGAGCTTTGAAGAACAACAAATCAATGCAATTGGCTAACAAGCACTTTGTTAGCAGACGCTAACACAACTTCAGGCGAAACACAAAGACTCACAAGCACAAATCGACGACGTGGAGTTTCTCCTCGCCATCTCGCTCAGTTAGATGAGACTGCAAGAGGAATTCATCCACGCCTCAAATCCCTAATCCAATTCCACACAGTCCGCAGAGAGCCCTGGCACATCCTGAACCAATCAGGAAAGCGGATCAATCCCTTTGTCCCGCCCCCTTTGTTCTCATATGTCTGCTGTCACTCATGTTAATCGATATCTGAGATTCTGTCTTGCGTGTTTGACCGAATCAGAGAGACTGTGGAGAGACTGACAGAGTGATTAAGCTGATTAAACTGATCTAAATGTCAGGAGTGATTACTAACCTTAGAATGAGATTACACACACACACACACACACACACACACACACACACACACACACACACACAGATTGTCTGTGGACAAACTAGCTCCATGACAACAGATGTGTTCCATCACCCCTTAAATTGAATAATCTTAAGTGTTTCTGGTCAATTAGTGTGTGTGTGTGTGTGTGTGTGTGTGTGTGGACAGTGCATGCCATTACTGAAGAGGGAGCGAAGTCAAGTGGACAAAAGTTAAAGAGGCCACGCTTTGTCATGACCACAGAATGTGTGTGTGTGTTTCTCAGTTCAGACTTTGTATTAACAGTTGTCTCAGTTGATTAGTTCACAAGTGGACTTGTGCTAAATACAGGTGTGAATGCATTCACATACATGCTGGTAGTCTTGGTGTGAATATAACTATGTCCCCAGGGTCCCAAGTTCCCACAGACCTATGTTCTAACCCTAACACCTAACTTAACCCTAGCCCTCCCCTCTTAAAGTGCCATTCCACCATTGGATGTATTTTTTTGGCATAAAATACAATATATTTTATGACAACATGACTAGACAGAGAAATCTTTTAGCTTCAAAATGATATATCAAACATTATTTTTTGACAATGACAAGTATATTAATGGGGTGGCACGGTGGTGTAGTGGTTAGCGCTGTCGCCTCACAGCAAGAAGGTCCGGGTTCGAGCCCTGTGGCCGGCGAGGGCCTTTCTGTGTGGAGTTTGCATGTTCTTCCCGTGTCCGCGTGGGTTTCCTCCGGGTGCTCCGGTTTCCCCCACAGTCCAAAAACATGCAGGTTAGGTTAACTGGTGACTCTAAATTGAGCGTAGGTGTGAGTGTGAATGGTTGTCTGTGTCTATGTGTCAGCCCTGTGATGACCTGGCGACTTGTCCAGGGTGTACCCCGCCTTTCGCCCGTAGTCAGCTGGGATAGGCTCCAGCTTGCCTGCGACCCTGTTGAACAGGATAAAGCGGCTAGAGATAATGAGATGAGATGAAGTATATTAATTTTGCGACCAAAGTCACCTACCCTTTTAATTTCCGCGCGGTAGTGAAACGTGATGTCATCGGCAGGTTCCCCTTCTTGTGTGACGTGGCACAGATTATCAGCAATGGCGGATAGAATGCGATTGTCAGCTTCGGAAAAGAAGCGAAGGAAAATAGCAAGTGATGCCCAAAGGAGACGGTCGATGGTGAATATCGGCACAGCAATCGACAAGTGGAAATCGCGTTCTATCCGCCATTGCTGATAATCTGTGCCACGTCACACGTGACGTGGTACACAAGAAGGGGAACCTGCCGATGACATCACGTTTCACTACCGCGCGGAAATTAAAAGGGTAGGTGACTTTGGTCGCAAAATTAATATACTTGTCGTTGTCAAAAAAATATGTTTGATATATCATTTTGAAGCTAAAAGATTTCTCTGTCTAGTCATGTTGTCATAAAATATATTGTATTTTATGCCAAAGAATACATCCAATGGTGGAATGGCACTTTAACCCCCCAACAATCCATGTCACATTAAGCAAATGCACAGCTGGGGAACATTTTCTTCAGGTTCCCATTATGTGCTACCGTATGTACGTAGAGCTGGGGAACATCGTACCCTGGGAACATACCGTAGATATGACCCCAACTTGGTGGTGTGGGACGCATGTGGCCACATAATTATAGTGTGAACATCAGATCAGCTTCCAGATGCGTCCCAAAGACCAGTGTTGAAACGAATAACAAGTTGTTTTGGGGGGGTTGTGTCTGCAGGCTGAGTTTTTTGCAGAAATTCTATGAATTATATCTCGAGATTAGTTGTACAATGTGCAGTCTGGGCTCCTGAGCGGTGCCATGGAAAAGCGTTCAAATCCCAACAACACCACAGCCTTAAGTGCCCGGGAGTGTGAGAGAGTGGCTGAGAGAGTGGCTGTGCCTGTGCTGTCTGGGTGGGAGACGTGGCATTCCTCTCTTACCGTGTCAATCAGAGTCACACTGTTTACAGAAATGGTGAGCTCATGTACGCGGAAAAGGGAAGATACCGTAGTAGAAACTGCACAAAATGTTCTACATCCAGATACCGTATATCGATTTTATCAGTGGAAAAATATCGCAGTGAAAATGCTGTCCTAAATATGAGCTGACAGCTGTATTTTGTGGATTTAGGACTTTGAAGTCACAGGATGATTATAACATGTTTGGCAACCCTGCTATTTGGGAATTTTGATTACAAGTGGTCAACAAAGATAGATTCGAGACACATGAAAACACCAGATGAGTAGAGCTGTCTGTCTCAGCAGTCTGTCTGTGATCACCGGAGTCTGAACAGAGCAGAGAGAGACAGAGAGAGAGAGAGACAGACAGACAGAGAGAGAGAAAGACAGACAGACAGACAGAGAGAGAGACAAACAGACAGAGAGAGAGCGAGACAGAGATGGAGAGAGACAGAGAGACAGACAGACACAGAGAGACAGACAGAGAGAGAGAGAGAGACAGACAGAGAGAGAGAAAGACAGACAGACAGACAGAGAGAGAGACAAACAGACAGAGAGAGAGCGAGACAGAGATGGAGAGAGACAGAGAGACAGACAGACACAGAGAGACAGACAGAGAGAGAGCGAGACAGCGCGCGAGAGAGAGACAGATGGAGAGAGACAGAGAGACAGACAGACAAACAGACAGAGGGAGACAGAAAGAGAGAGCGAGACAGACAGCGCGCGCGAGAGAGAGAGAGACAGAGATGGAGAGAGTCAGACAGACAGAGACAGAGAGACAGACAGACAGAGAGAGAGAGAGAGAGAGAGAGAGAGAATCCTCAACTAGTGAAACAAATTGAATTACACGAAAGCGATCAGGACACACAAGGACATATATGGGGACAAACCAAACTGCTCAACACATACAAACATGTGCGCACACACACACACACACACACACACACACACACACACACACACACACACACACACACACACACACACAATAGGAGGAAGCCATCCAGTTCCATTAGTGAATACCTGCGTGTGAAAAGGTCAAAAAAGTGTGTGTGTGTGTGTGTGTGTGTGTGTGTGTGTGTGTGTGTGTGTGTGTGTGTGTGTGTGTGTGAGAAAAGGTCAGTGCCCTAAAACTGTCAGTTGCTGCTGAGGTTGATCCAGCCAAAAATAATTCTCTCTCTCTCTCGTAAACACACACACACACACACACACACACACACACACACACACACACACAGCATTGAAAACCATGTTTAGAAGAGAATAATGTTTTATATATCTTTAACACACACACACACACACACACACACACACACACACACACACACACACACACACACACAGATCATTCAACGCTCCAGGGTATTTTTCGATGTAGCAGAAAGAAGAGGTGCTTACATAAGTGACTGATGAGGGTCACAGAAAGGCCAAACGCTGAAGTCAGTTGTACAGACACACTCTTATAACTGTCTTTATCAATTTTTTCCATTCATTTGTGTTTTTCATACAATGAAATGATCCTGTCGCTAAGTTACCACCAATTAATTTGAGATCAAACGATAAAATTAGAATCAGTGACTGAATTTTCACTTTGTTCAGCCCTTACTTTTTGCTCTTTTCGTTTTTAAAAGGAAAGATTTTTAGGTGGAAAAAACGGCATTTGTCTTCACTTCTTCATACACACACACGACAGAGTGCATGAGTGCACAGATATAATTGATGTTTACTGAGGAAGAATGTGCTCCATCCTCATTATAAAATATATGCTGTCCTCATTATACTAAACCCTGTCTCACTGCCTCTCTCTCTCTCTCACACACAGATGCACACACCCAGTCACAGATACACATGGATGAAAAAAGGGACTGGGGGGGACAAGGCGCAAGAGAGCGAGAAAGAGAAATAAAAAGTGTCTGTTGAAGTTTGAGCAAACTTTTCCACTCCTTACACACACACACACACACACACACACACACACACACACTCAAACAAAATGAAAGCAGACCGCCATAACCTCAGCCAGCAGTTAAATAACCACAGCAATCAGAATATTGTTTCGTATAAAACTTCAGCCAATCACAACACTGACAAACACAATGAGTGTGTGTGTGTGTGTGTGTGTGTGTGTGTGTGCGCTCCTTCCTACAATATATTTGATTTACATAGCCAGGAAGAAAGGAAAGTTGTAATTATAACAGCAAGTTGAGCTGAACTCGCATCTCAGTGCTGATGAAGTGTCGGAACACACACACACACACACACACACACACACACACACACATATATACACACAAACAAACAAACACGTGCACACTCATCTACTTGGATGTTGCGAATAAACACCTGGTGAAAACTAATTATCGACACATCATGCAATTGGGGCCAATAGACGTGGTGTTAGTGATACACACACACACACACACACACACACACACACACACACAATCACACACTCCTACTGCTCTCATGACAGAGTTCATTTGTGAGCTGGCAGGAAATTAAAACTCTAAACATGCCGATGACGCACCATTAGGAAGAGCAGCAGTAATAAATAAGCACCTAGAGAGAGAGAGGAGAGAAAGAAAGAGAGAGAGAGAGGAGAGAAAGAAAGAGAGAGAGAGAGAGAGAGAGAGAGAGAGAGTAATATGAGGGGGGAAATCATAATCTACAGGCTGCAGGAGGCTCAAGACGTGCCACACAGAAAGTGGAGGTACAGTGTGTGTGTGTGTTTTATCTGTTCTTGCCCTCAAACACTATCTGCTTTTCCTGACATTCTGAAGTTTTGCCCTTCAATCTTCCTCTGCAGGCTCAGACTATATATGTATCTGACCGAGACACGCACACACACTCAGTAATACAGCTACATCATTGGTACTAAAGGTTAAACAAAAAATTATCATCAAAATTCCCCATCAAACACCAGTAAACCCAGTCTGTGTGTTTGTGTGGCGTGTCTGTATGTGTGAATTTCTAAGATGTGTTTGATAATTATTGATGAAGATAAATGGTTTGATTGTTAATGTTACTGTTTGGTTTTGAAAGTTTGATCGAGAATCTGACATTGGATGGAACTGCAGATGTTTGAGAATGCTGTGTGCTGGAGAATGTTGGTGTTTGATAGAGAATCTGATGTGTGATGGTGAATAAGGATATTTGGAAGAGAGTAGTGGTGTTTGAGGGTACGTGTTATTGTTTGGTTGGGGAATAGTGATGCTTGATGGTGAATGATGATGTTTGGTTGCAGAATAGTGGTGTGTGATGGTGAATGATGACGTTTGGTTGAAGAATAGTGGTGTGTGATGGTGAATGATGACGTTTGGTTGAAGAACAGTGGTGTTTGATGATGAATCATAATATTTGGTTGAAGAATAGTGGTGTGTGATGGTGAATGATAACATTTGGTTGAAGAATAGTGGTGTGTGATGGTGAATGATAACGTCTGGTTGAAGAATAGTGGTGTGTGATGGTGAATGATGACATTTGGTTGAAGAATAGTGGTGTGTGATGGTGAATGATGACATTTGCTTGAAGAATAGTGGTGTGTGATGGTGAATGATGACATTTGGTTGAAGAATAGTGGTGTGTGATGGTGAATGATAACGTCTGGTTGAAGAATAGTGGTGTGTGATGGTGAATGATAACGTCTGGTTGAAGAATAGTGGTGTGTGATGGTGAATGATGACATTTGGTTGAAGAATAGTGGTGTGTGATGGTGAATGATGAAGTCTGGTTGAAGAATAGTGATGTGTGATGGTGAATGATGACATTTGGTTGAAGAATAGTGGTGTGTGATGGTGAATGATAACGTCTGGTTGAAGAATAGTGGTGTGTGATGGTGAATGATGACATTTGGTTGAAGAATAGTGGTGTGTGATGGTGAATGATGACATTTGGTTGAAGAATAGTGATGTGTGATGGTGAATGATGACATTTGGTTGAAGAATAGTGGTGTGTGATGGTGAATGATAACGTCTGGTTGAAGAATAGTGGTGTGTGATGGTGAATGATGACATTTGGTTGAAGAATAGTGGTGTGTGATGGTGAATGATGAAGTCTGGTTGAAGAATAGTGATGTGTGATGGTGAATCATTATGTCTGGTTGAAGAATAGTGGTGTGTGATGGTGAATGATGAAGTCTGGTTGAAGAATAGTGGTGTGTGATGGTGAATCATTATGTCTGGTTGAAGAATAGTACCTCTGATGGTGAATGATGATGTTTGGTTGAAGAATAGCAGTGTTTGATGGTGAATAATAATGTTTGATTGAAGAATAGTGGTGTTTGATTGTGAATAATGATGACGTTTGGTTGAAGAATAGTGGGGTGTGATGGTGAATGATGAAGTCTGGTTGAAGAATAGTGGTGTGTGATGGTGAATGACGATGTTTCGTTGGAGAATTGTGCTGTGTGCTGGTGAATAATGATGTCTGGTTGAAGAATAGTGGTGTTTGATCGTGAATGATGAAGTCTGGTTGAAGAATAGTGGTGTTTGATGGTGAATGAAGCTGTTTGGTGAAAAATACTAGTGTTTGATGGAGAATTGTTGTGTCTGTAACAGTGTTTGATTGTGAATGGTAGGGTTTGATGGTGGTTAGTTTTCGATGGAGAATGTTGGTGTTTAATCACGATAGCCGGGGTCCAAAGGTGCATGAGACACAAGAGCTTGCTGGTGACTTCTCTTGATAGAGCATCACGGTGTTTGGTGTTTAATGTTGATGTTTATTTGATTCAGTGGTGTTTAAAAATAGCACAAGATATTAGGCTAAACCTCAACCCTCACTTCTCTTTCTCACTTAAACCAAGACTTAACAGGGAATAGTAAAGGCAATCATTGATTAACTCTAGACCTAATGAAGCAAAGGAGAATCAATAGACACATACACAGCTGTCAGTTTTACATTGTGGTCTCCTGGCTGCTCCTCTGTGGAGCGCTCTATTTGAAGTAAAGTGACAGAATGGTAGAAAAATGTGTGTGTGTGCGTGCACGTGTGTGTGTCTATTGCTCGAGCAAATTTCCACTGTGTGAGCCACATATCAGTGTAAATGAAAAGAGTGCACTCCGTTCATATTGCCTTTTGAAGGATGGGCAAACACCTGTAGAGCTAACCCCCCCCCACCACCACACACACACACACACACACACACACACACTTGGATTTCGAGAAAAAGCAATGGCATTTAACAGCCAAATCCACTGGTAATTCTCACGATGTAAACAAGTACTAGCGAACATAAACCATATGCTAGCAATTTAAAAAGGGTACATAAACAACGGCTTTGCTAAAAGATTATTATAATTATGTTCAAACCAGGCCAGGTTTACAGTTTTACAGGTTTATAAACGTGCTTGTAAACATTGGTTATCTTTATCTGTACTTGTTTAATATGATTTGAAACCAAGTCAAGTCCATGATCATGTCCGTAGACACACACAAATCTTCCTCGCTAAGTCACGTAAACACTGATTCGGAAAAAAAAAAAAGCACAGGCTTTCTAAACAAAGAGAAGAAAATGGAAATGAGTGTGTCAGGACCAGGGCATGTTTACGCGCTAATGTTCATATCGTAATAACTGTGTGTAGGACTGTTTATAACAGTGATGACTGTCAGTGGTGAACAGCATTATGGGATTGTATGTCATTTCTGAGAAGACCCGAGAACAGATGTGGTGTGTGTGTGTGTGTGTGTGTGTGTGCGTGTGTGCACGCAGTACTGTTCATCCAAGTATTACACATCATGGGTGATAAATATCAGTTATTACATCAGGAAGTAGTAATTAAGACCCTAAATTAGCCTAGTTCCGAATCACCATGTCTCATAGCAACTGCTCCAAGCTCCTGATTGGCTAGGGAATGATGAAGGGGGTGGAGCCTGTAAGGATGTACTTGTGGTTTATTTTCCATTACTTTTGTGGAAGACAATATAGCTCCAATGATAGCTATGCGCCAAGTGGACACACACACACACACAGGTTTTTAGTTAAGTAAACAACAGAGAGAAGATTCTGCCCTCGGGTTCAATTTGTCCCACTCTGGGAAAATTAGCCTCAGGACGTATTACAGAATCAACTACAGCATCGAACAACACCAGATGTTCGCCATGCGCACACAACTCTCTCTCTCTCTCTCTCTCTCTCGCTAATGTTTCTCCCTGGTTCCATTTTGCTTGCTTTCTCTTTCTTCTTGCACACATACAAAACCAAGCACAAACATCTGCATTTGTATACCTGAGTCTGATTGGAGAAATGAATGCCACACCCTGATTAGATCAGACAATCAGTGTTTTTGACAGTTCCTCAAATTCCAAGCGAGTACATATTCAAATCCAAATGCATGTGTGTGAAAGTCAGGAAGGGAACAGAGGGGGGAAAAAACAATAAACAGTGATGATGAAAAACAGATGTTTGAAGTGAAATGACTGCGAGAAATTCACTCCTCACTCACCTCTCTCTCTCTCTCTCTCTCTCTGACGTCAGTCCAATTCATTTATGGATATACATATCAGCAGTCATATAAATAAAGAAGAAATGACCAAATAATATAAAAAGTAATGAGTTAAATGTAGATGCCGTCGTATAACCAGCTTTGTTCTATCCACATTCACTGGATATGAGCAATCGCGCGCTCTGATTGGCTACTCTACTACTAGGCTATCAGCTCATATACTGTGAGTAGAGAAAAACAAAATGGTGGAGCGCTTTGCTGAGCCAACCAAGGCTGAAATAAAAACTCTACTCGAAAACAAAACCCGGAAAAATACAAAAAACTAACAAAATATGGAAATAAAAGTATTGGACAGTAAGAACATATCTTTTTTACTTTTAAAGAATTATTATTATTGCATTTTTCACAAATCGCTCGTGTCATTTTGCCGGTTTGTTCACATTCTTCAACTTTAAGCATTAAAATTTGTTGATTTTTTTTAGACTGGTTCAAAAGCTCAAAGAAGTTTGAACATTACACAATTGAAATGTTTAAGGAAGAATTAAATAAATGTCTAAAGCTGTTCTATACCTCGGCACGACAGCAAGAAAGCACTTTCTAAAAAATAAATAATTATATATATATATATATATATATATATATATATATATATATATATATATATATATATATATATATATATCACTAAAGTCAATTCGTGCAGCCATTGATAGATTTTTAAGAAGTCCTTCTAAGCGGAAATGATTTTGCCAGAAGTTTTGTATAAAGTTTTTATTTATCGAATTTGCAAAAAATAAAAATAAAATCCAGTGAATGTGGATAGAATAAAACAGTTATTCCACTCAATCTTGTCTTACATGGCTTACAGCCGACTCGGCTATCAGCTCATTTACGACTCGATTTCATGGAATAACTGTTAAATAGACAGTCACGAAGCTGCCTATCAACAAAGTTTTAATGACATGTCAAATGATGTGGCTTACAACCCCAAACTGGACTGTTCGAATAAAGTGTATATATCCATCCATCCATTATCCGTAGCCACTTATCCTATACAGGGTCGCGGGCAAGCTGGAGCCTATCCCAGCTGACTACGGGCGAAAGGCGGGGTACACCCTGGACAAGTCGCCAGGTCATCACAGGGCTGACACATAGACACAGACAACCATTCACACTCACATTCACACCTACGCTCAATTTAGAGTCACCAGTTAACCTAACCTGCATGTCTTTGGACTGTGGGGGAAACCGGAGCACCCGGAGGAAACCCACGCGGACACGGGGAGAACATGCAAACTCCGCACAGAAAGGCCCTCGCCGGCCACGGGGCTCGAACCCAGAACCTTCCTGCTGTGAGGTGACAGCGCTAACCACTACACCACCGTGCTGCCTAGTGTATAGATTACTTACTAAAAATAATAATAATAATAAAAAAAAACATTTTAAACTATGAATGGGCTTTACATGGTATTGTTACCATAGTAACAAACAAAACATTTATTTAGCAAGACAATAAATGTGTTATCTATCTCCACAGAGGAGTTGTTGGTTGTTGTTTTTTTTGCACCGTGTTATCAAAATGTTCAAACAGTTAAACAATGACGAGCTCAAATTTTCAGTCATGTTTCATATTTTGATGTTTTGCATTTTCTTGATAAGGATGGGAAAATACTGTGAACAGTACAGGTATTACAAACGAGACAAAAACAAAACCATATCAAGAAGGGACAATGAAATGCCTGATGCATTGTGGCAGCTCTCAGATGTTCGCCTACGTCTGTTTACTATCAGTCCTGCCATATTTTATCCCTTGTTTCAGTCACATGAACAGATCCAGGGATTGATCAGGACTGACCCCTGGTAAACTGGTCTCTTAGGTGGGTCTGTACTGAGTTTGCGCAGGGGCAAAACCATACCCCATACACACACACTCACACACACACACACAGCCTAAAGGCTTATATAAAGTCAATCGCTCACACACACTCCTCTCAGTTTTCCCTTAAGAGTGTAGAGAGGCCTCCAAGCCTGCACTACATCATGAACTGCAATAAACCAGTCAGATCCTCTTGCGCAAACTTTTATTGAACCTTCACGCACACACACACACACCACACACACACATTTATCTTTCTCTGATTACCCAATCATCAAAGCCCCTGTAGCAAAGAGTCATAGAGTGCTGCATTCTTATATAACTGCTCCATTTACTGACAGATTTACACACACACACACACACACACACACACACACACACACACACAGATTGACAGATAGATCCATGTTTCATTCTTTCTGTCTTTTCAATCAAACCGGGGTTACACGCAGGGACACTGGAACTATTTTCTGGGGCATGGACCACTTTACCTTTCGCACATTACAGCCCGCTTTACCCCTCGCGCTGTTATCACGTCTTTCATGGTGCCCCACCCTGGACAACGCTGTCCAACACAGCAGTGCTGATTAGACTGAACTATTAAAGGAACAGTCCACCGTACTTCCATAATGAAATATGCTCTTATCTGAATTGAGACGAGCTGCTCCGTACCTGTCCGAGCTTTGCGCGACCTCCCAGTCAGTCAGACGCAGTCAGACGCGCTGTCACTCCTGTTAGCAATGTAGCTAGGCTCAGTATGGCCAATGGTATTTTTTGGGGCTGTAGTTAGATGCGACCAAACTCTTCCACGTTTTTCCTGTTTATATGACCAGTGATATGAAACAAGTTCAGTTACACAAATTGAAACGTAGCGATTTTCTATGCTATGGAAAGTCCGCACTATAATGACAGGCGTACTAACACCTTCTGCGCGCTTTGGCAGCACATTGATATCTGAGCTCCGTACCAATGCGCTGCCGAAGCGCGCAGAAGGTGTTAGTACGCATGTCATTATAGTGCGCACTTTCCATAGCATAGAAAATCGCTACGTTTCAATTTGTGTAACTGAACTTGTTTCATATCACTGCTCATATAAACCTATGTAAACAGGAAAAACGCGGAAGAGTTTGGTCGCATCCAACTACAGCCCCAAAAAATACCATTGGCCATACTGAGCCTAGCTACATTGCTAACAGGAGTGACAGCGCGTCGGACTGCGTCTGACTGACTGGGAGGTCGCGCAAAGCTCGGAAAGGTACGGAGCAGCTCGTCTCAATTCAGATAAAAGCATATTTCATTATGGAAATACGGTGGACTGTTCCTTTAAAGAGTCCGACCCAAGGTTTTAAGAAGCATCCAGCTCCTGAGAAAACTAGAAAGTCAGATTTAGATGATTAAAAAGCATCTTTAGTACTGTATGACGACAATAAAATCGGTGCGTGTCAAAGAGGCTGATGTCATGCAGGATCGTATCAGTCATGATAAACTCCTTCATAAAATCCTTTAATACAAAGTGCAAAATCAAAAGTCATTATTCAAATCATAGGCCCTTGAAGGTACAAATATTCGTAGCCTACATGACCGAGAGAGCCCATCTCAGTGGAGGCTGCGTACTCATATATTCACTAATGCTTTACTGAAGTAGTCGGATGTTAATATGATCAGCAAAACGTACTTAAAGTATCGAACGTAAAAGTACTCATTGTGCGGGAAAATGGTCCTCGTCAGCGTTTTACTGTTTTATCTGATGTTTCTGCATGAATATTCCTGCTGTATTATACAGACACGAGTGTTTTACTGGGAAATATACCACTCGTATTTTTCACACGAGCTCCATCCGGGACACGGAGAACCAAAACCGTGATAAATCTCTATATGTCACTCATAAGGAAATCAATAAATTGTTTTGATAAATTTGGGGACTTTTTGTTTGTGAATGTGTCTATATAATAAAAAGAAAATCACATGTTGACTTGAAGTCATGAAGTTTATCTTCTCGTGTTGAAAAACTCACATTTTTCAAACAAATTACGTCGCGGATCTGAGTGACATGTTTAAATAATACTGGCTGGCTTTTTTTTGTAGTATATCAGATATATTCCATTCAGCGAGCATGATCTTGAACAAGTCGAAGACGAGTAGCTGAATGGAATATATCTGATATACCACGAAAAAAAGCCAGCCAATTATTATTATACATACACATTCCTTTCAGGTGTTCACGGTGGTGTAGTGGTTAGCGCTGTCGCCTCAGAGCAAGAAGGTTCCGGGTTCGAGCCCCGTGGCCAGCGAGGGCCTTTCTGTGCGGAGTTTGCATGTTCTCCCCGTGTCCGCGTGGGTTTCCTCCGGGTGCTCCGGTTTCCCCCACAGTCCAAAGACATGCAGTTAGGTTGACGTGGGGTGGCCTTGGGCTGAGGTGCCCTTGAGCAAGGTACCTGACCCCTGACTGCTCCCCGGGCGCTCTGGTGTGGCTGCCCACTGCTCTGAGTGTGTGCATGTGTCCACTGCTTCAGATGGGTTAAATACAGAGGATGAATTTCACTGTGCTTGAAGTGTGCATGTGACAAAGGTTTCTTCTTCTTCAACTCGTCTTTCTCTTTCAAAATCTTCCGTATTTAACAAAGCAAACCTGGCGGCCATGCTTGTTTACAAATTGTCCCAGTCGCTCGCTGGCGCGGAAGTTGTACCGTACGTCTCCGACGTGTGACGTCATGCTGTCTTGACAACCCTGCAATATTGTAAACCGTATTCAACGCTCATTCTCCGTTGGGTAGAGTGACGTAATACACGTAGGATCAGCGATATGCTAACAATATTGCACGCTTTCAAACCAAATCACTGAAACCCGTGAGAAGAGAACAGAACACATTTTTATTCCATTGAAAAAGTGTCCTGTATGCATAATAATAATAATAATAATAATAATAATAAGCTTTATTTGTTTTTAACCTCATTTTTTCCCACTATCCAGTTCTGCTTCCTCCAAGACCCCACGTCTTTGCCCTTACAATGTTAAACACACTTGGTTAGTTTGAGAGCACGAACTGCCCTCTTCCGCATTCATGAGCTCACAGATGTACCGGTACGGTATATGATTGGTTCGCAGCTCTGTGACTGACAGGGCAGCGATGAATGCAATCCCTCCCACGCAGACAGAATGAAGAGGATATGAGCTGAATATTTACAGTTTTAACAAGTGTTAACACGTTTATGTCTTGTTTTGAGAGTTATGTTCGTTGACTTGTTGTCATGGCGATGAAAAATCATGACTTACTGTATGTCCGGTGTATCAACATTCTTGCAGTGGAAAGATGCGGAATGTTCTAGAGCAGACACTGGCATTTTGTCTGTGATAAAAGGCTATGTGACTGGGGCACTGTGTGTGTGTGTGTGTGTGTGTGTGTGTGTGTGTAGGCTTTAATGAAGGTGCCATCACAGGCAGGAAACGACTCATGGGAGAACGATGGGGAGCACGGAGGCAATTAGAAACAGCATCAGTTCAAGAGCCTATGAGGTGTGTGTGTGTGTGTGTGTGTGTGTGTGTGTGTGTGTGTGTGTGTCCGTCCAATAAAAGTGTACAACAAATGCACACATATTCACACGTAAAGATTAATGTGGTGGCTTTGGACTCATAGAAGCCAGGAGTCGGAGCACAGCTGTGTGTCCCTGTGTGTGAATATAACACTTAGCTGTGTGTGAGAACTCGATGTCCCCATGACAGCAGAAATACACAACTGTTTAACACTGAAAAATCAAGTCCGAGAGCATTATGTAGCGACAGTAATTTTCAGGTTAATGGAAACGCCCTACAAAGATGGAAACGCAAGTGTGCGCGCGCGTGTGTGTGTGTGTGTTCTTTTGCCCTGCAATGGTTGCTTTACTGGCAGCAGAAATAAGAACTAAAAAAGTCTCCCATAATCCTGCATTCCGCTCCCTCTAGCTGCAAATAATGAGCTCTCATTCTGAAGAGCTGCCTGCGACGAGAAAAACATTTAACACACAGAGAGAGAGAGAGAGAGAGAGAGAGAGAGAGAGAGAGAGAGAGAGTTGAAAAGCTTCGAAAGACGACGAATGGAAGGTGGAGATATAAGTCTATTGAGGATTTTTAAGGTCAGCCTTGATTTTAGCAAATGGAGAGAATAAATACTACAGAGGAATCTCACTGAGAGGAGAGAGAGAGAGAGAGAGAGAGAGAGAGAGAGAGAGAGATGACTTGTTATTGTTTACAAATCACATCTCTTATGTTCTGGCAATACTGTACTACACACAGTCATGCCAATAAAGCTATTGTCAATTGAACTGAATTGAATTGAGAAGACAGTCAGAGAGAGAGAGAGAGAGAGAAAGAGAGAGAGAGAAAGAGCGAAGTGAAGCGAGGCGAGGCGAAACACCCAAGGACAGCGAGTGAGCCGATCAGCGTGAGTCATCATCACTACATCAACTGACATACTGTACTCATATGCAAATTACACCCAAAGGGACCAAATCCTATTTTACTAACATGCTATAAAATAATAAAGCTGTGCAAATGGAAAAAAAAATGAACCACTGGCAGTATTTTGAACATCACGCCACTCCAAACAGATACAGTACTCCTTGGCCAGCAAACTGGCTTTCAGGGCAACACTTAAATCCTGTGTGTCTGGAATGAAAGGCCGAAGGGCCCGGTCCCACAACACCGATAACTATAACTGTGCCTATAACTACAACTCTGACCATACATCTGCCTGAATTTAATTCCAGTCTGGAGCAGAAACACCACAAATATAATCCACGCTATAATATCGCTTGGTCCTGACACTCAGGGAAATAAACTCATGCAACTTTAGGAATAGTCATGGAAGTTTTTTTTTCCAAGTAGTAGCACTTTATTCTGGGTCATCCTGTACAGTTTGGACTTCAAAACAACCCATGCACACACTCCGGTGGTTGATATAATACGGATAGGTCACGGATTACGGAAATATAATTAAAAAAAGGATACAAAATACGGCATGGTTACGGATTTTAATACGGATGCATCACAGATGCTAATAATTTACGGATCGGTCACGGACATTTCAGTATATTACAGACTGGTTACCGATTTCATATGGACGATGCGTCACGGATAAAAAATTAAGAAGTCTAAAACAATTAAATGTTTGGACTGCCGAAGTTCATAATTAAAATATCTTGCCTGCATTTATATGTTTATTTTATTAATTTACTATTGATATTTCACGGAAAATCACATATCCGTGAATAAAAGATCTGTGTTTTGTATTATATATATTTTTTATTTTCCGTGAATTCGTATTCCGTGACTTCATGATGCAACAAGGATGTACAAAGATGCCCGGGGGAAAACAGGACGTGCTCAGACAACGTCACATGTAAACAATTACCTGATTGGTCAGATGTTTTATCGGATCAGGTCCAGGCCTGGAAAAACGGCTCCACCGATACGAATAAACTCAGTCCTGGGCTATAGGGATCATTATTGGTCTGGTGTGAGCACCAACCACATAAACCGCAAGGGACCTATTTATTTATAGTTATCAGTATTGTGGGACCGGGCCGTAATGGTTAGAGAAGCAGCTTTGGGACCAAAAGGTTGCTGGTTCGATTCCCTGGACCAGCAAGATTGGCTGAAGTGCCCTTGAGCAAGGCACCTAACCCCCAACTGCTCCCCAGGCTGCTCTGGCTATGTTGTACCGTATGTCGCTCTGGATAATAGTGTCTGCTAAATGTCATTAATGTAATGTAATGTAATGAAAGAGAAGTGGTGAGGGGATTTGATCAGCACCACAGATTATACTCCTCTACCAATTAGAAATCATAAATACCATGGATCAGCAGTCCTTCTGCAACATAGTAGAGCATTAATCAGGTTGGAAAGTGTTTAAGAAGACCTAATTACAGCCACAGGACACCACGAGAACATACCCCACCTGACCCGACCCGACCCACAACATCAAGTGCAGATTTCATACCACAATATTTAACACGGACTGGAACTGCGGCTGCAGAAATAAGGACTGTACCAACGGCACACCCGCAGAACTGCAACATCTCCAGTACTGTGCAAAAGTCTTAGGCCCCCTAGTTTTTGTTTTGTTTTTTTCATACAAACTTTGTTATAGATTTCTATTTTATGACTTCTACATGGGCGGCACGGTGGTGTAGTGGTTAGCACTGTCGCCTCACAGCAAGAAGGTCCTGGGTTCGAGCCCCGGGGCTGGCAAGGTCCTTTCTGTGTGGAGTTTGCATGTTCTCCCCGTGTCCGCGTGGGTTTCCTCCGGGTGCTCCGGTTTCCCCCACAGTCCAAAGACATGCAGGTTAGGTTAACTGGTGACTCTAAATCGACCGTAGGTGTGAATGTGAGTGTGAATGGTTGTCTGTGTCTATGTGTCAGCTCTGTGATGACCTGGCGACTTGTCCAGGGTGTACCCCGCCTTTCGCCCGTAGTCAGCTGGGATAGGCTCCAGCTTGCCTGCGACCCTGTAGAAGGATAAAGCGGTCAGAGATAATGAGATGAGATGAGACTTCTACATGCTCAAGTCGGTACAAAAACATTTTAGAGTCCAAACGTTCGTTTTCCAGCACAAAATTAAATGTTACAGGAAAAAAATGTTTGTATCTGAGCAGCATATTATGCAATAGAGAACTTTTCAGATGAAAAAAGAAAACATAATGAAGGCTGCTGGGTTTTGGTGCAAAATTCAGAAGCAAGCGTGACAGTCAAAGTGTCCAGAAGAACTGTGGCTGGTTCTGTAAGACGCTCAGTAAAACCTACAGCTCATTTCCACATAAAACTGCACTCACTGGACCTGACACTACTATCTTTTTTTTTTTTAAGCAAAGGGCCGTCTCACACCAAATACTGACTTTGTTTCATTTATTATGGCTTACTGCTGTTTGGAGTATTTTTTTTTTATGTTGAAACATTTAATTTCATTATTTTTAAGCCATTTTTGCTCTTCTTTACGTGTGCCTCAGACTTTGGCTCAGTACTGTACATCACCTTACACGACTGATTTCATTTGCACCTCTATTACAACAATATGGACTTTTCCCATCAGGTTAAACATTTTTCTTTTTTTACAGTCTACAGGACAATCGTGAGACTGTATTAGAAGAATTACACGGTTCAAAACCATTCGTCCGTCAGGGAGACTGTTCTGATGAGTGAGGACTTTTGCTTCCATCCCTGAGGCCGAGAGGGAAAATTTGCCAGCAAGTAGAAAGAGCGCTGACAAACGCTCACACTTTAAAGCTTTTCAACAGCTCACAGACCTCTGCATGCGAGATGAGAGAGAGAGAGAGACAGAGAGACAGAGATAGAGAGAGAGACAGACAGACAGACAGACAGACAGATGGTGAGACAGACAGACAAAGACAGACAGAGATCGAGATAGAGAGCAAGAGAGACAGAGAGACAGACAGAGCGCGACTGAGAAAGATAGAGAGACAGACAGAGATAGAAAGGGAGACAGACAGACAGACAGACAGTGATAGTGAGACAGACAAACAGACAGACAGAGAGACAGAGGCAGACAGACAGAAATTGAGATAGAGACAGACAGCAAGAGAGACAGAGAGAGACAGATAGACAGAGAGAGAGAAAAAGAGACAGACAGACAGAGATCGAGACAGAGACAGACAGAGACAGAGATAGTGAGACAGACAGACAGAGGTAGAGAGACTGAGACACAGAGACAGAGAGAGAGACAGACAGACAGAGAGAGATACAGAGAGAGAGACAGACAGACAGACAGACAGACAGAGCGACAGAGAAAGATAGAGAGACAGGCAGAGATAGAGAGACAGACAGACAGAGAGACAGAGGCAGACAGACAGAGATTGCGATAGAGACAGACAGCAAGAGAGACAGAGACAGACAGAGAGAGAGAGACAGATAGAGATCGAGACAGAGAGAGAGAGACAGAGATAGTGAGACAGACAGAGATAGAGACACAGATAGTGAGACAGACAGGCAGAGGTAGAGAGACTGAGACACAGAGACAGAGAGAGAGACAGACAGACAGAGAGAGATACAGAGAGAGAGACAGACAGACAGACAGACAGAGCGACAGAGAAAGATAGAGAGACAGGCAGAGATAGAGAGACAGACAGACAGAGAGACAGAGGCAGACAGACAGAGATTGCGATAGAGACAGACAGCAAGAGAGACAGAGACAGACAGAGAGAGAGAGACAGATAGAGATCGAGACAGAGAGAGAGAGAGACAGAGATAGTGAGACAGACAGAGATAGAGACACAGATAGTGAGACAGACAGGCAGAGGTAGAGAGAGACCTGAGACACAGACAGACAGACAGACAGACAGACAGACAGAGAGAGATACAGACAGAGAGAGAGATGAAATAGTTGCATCCATATATTAAAATAAAAAAAAAGTGAAATTCCCAGAAGAAGGAGAAAGCGCATCAGTGATGCTGTGTGTAAGACAGAAATGTGGAACGGAAAAAAAGAGGAAAAAAACAAGAAGTTTTCAGTGTGTGTGTGAGTGTGTGTGTGTGTGTGTATGCATGTATCTGATGGGTTATGGTATGTTCCAGCAAGGCATCTCATTCTCCAACCCCCCCCACACACACACACACACACACTGATATATACCTCCTCCTACTCATCTTTCCCCATCCCTCTATCATTCTGTCACTTCTGGAATGAACCAGCTGTTGTTGGGTGTAGACCCTGTGCTCTCTCTCTCTCTCACACAGATGGAACTGGCAACTCATGCTATAAAGTGCAAAGTTCATCTTCCCAAAAAGTTGCGAGCAGAACAACTGAAAGCACGCTCATATTCACAGCAGTAACTGAAGACGAGTCGGCTGGGACGTCTTGCGGGTTCGATTCAAACCGGGGACCCTGCAAACGTTTTGCACTCTGTGACATTCGACTGGGGTGGGGTTTATTCAGAATCTATTTATACCTGATGATTTAGATGCAGTGTCCCAATAGCATTCTGTGCACCAGTAACCGAAGCTGAGGAGATTCTCTCGTCAGCTGCCCGCGATGACTAACAAATAACAAATCTGGTCAAGTTAACTCAAATAAGCTTGGGGAAACCACGGCCTAACGGTTAGAGAAGCAGCTTTGGGACTAAAAGGTTGCTGGTTTGATTCCCTGGACCAGCAGGAATGTCTGAAGTGCCCTTGAGCAAGATATCTAACCCCTGACTGCTCCCCAGGCTGCTCCGGGTATGTTGTATGTCGCTCTGGATAAGAGCGTCTGCTAAATGCCTGTAGTAGAACGTACAGTAGATGTCCAATGATGGTGGTGAAGGCAGTGAAGGTGGTATGTGGTCCAACCTTCAGTCTGTTGTAGTTTTCAGAAATTTCAGACTGCATTATGATCCACTTTGATGTGCCATCAAGAACAATAAAGAATGTCTTTTCTTTTTCTCTCTTCCTTTTTTTTTAAAAGTAATCGCATTTTCTGGCATTAAAGAACGTCCTGGCACCAGCGTCTCACCAGCTGATGGAATTCACCTGAGGCTCAAGATGGCATTGTCAATTAACTCCTTGCTCTCAAATGTTTGGATTGGATTTCGCTTTGGATCAAACCATCTGCCAAAAGAGATGCCAAAATCCTCCTCTCCTGCTCTACACCGGGTCGTTCTGAGTCAATCGCTTTCCATATCCAAAAAGAAATCACAAATCTGTCCAGTCCCAGATCAGATCTGTCAGATGGCGTCAGAATCACCGAATTGTATTCATGATAATCCAGCAGATTGGTCACTTCCCCATCACGCTGCTTCTCGTTTTTAGAACTCGGATGAAAAGAACAAAACAGGAAAAAAACAAACAAAAAAAAAACGGCCTTGGCTTCGCGAATATGATTTACATTCATCGAAACTTGATTGAAATGTGTACTCGTTTAGATGAAATTAGATGAATCTGAGATGAGGTTTGTAGGTTTCGTAGCAACCAGAAACACACAATAATCCATCTTACACACAATCTCATCACTGACCCACACTTCGGGTTAAATCAAGTCTGAGACAAACATTGTGTTCTGGTGGAGAGAGTCATCTGACTGTGGATAAAGCTACTGACGTCCAAAGACTTCACACGAAATAAACACACGGGTTCAGAGACACACCGAGGCAGAATTAAAGATAAAAACAATAGAGAAGAAACAAGTTGGAAGCGGCTGTTAAAGTGTACAGAGTAACAATACAAGTGCTTTTGGAGAGCCAGATGTTTTACATTCATTGCGTGTGTGTGCGTGTGATGTTTTCCAGAATGGGGAGGTGAGCAGCTTATCACACAGTGAAGAGAGAGATTAGCGAGCGTTCACTTGCTCTCCGGAAACATATGCCAGATGGATCGTGGCCCATAACTTTCCTCCTCATGTGTGCACATACGCATGTGTGAGTGAATAGTTCAGTAGTAAAATCCAACAAAAGAAAATAAAGATTCATGGATTGATGGATGCATAGATAGTTTCTGTAAATACGATCATAATGTTATACACTACCGTTCAAAAGTTTGGGGTCACTTTGAAATGTCCTTATTTTTGAAAGAAAAGCACTGTTCTTTTCAATGAAGATCACTTTAAACTAATCAGAAATCCACTCTATACATTGCTAATGTGGTAAATGACTATTCTAGCTGCAAATGTCTGGTTTTTGGTGCAATATCTCCATAGGTGTATAGAGGCCCATTTCCAGCAACTCTCACTCCAGTGTTCTAATGGTACAATGTGTTTGCTCATTGCCTCAGAAGGCTAAGGCTGCTGGGCCATAGAAGGTTCACGCTGCATGCTGCACGCTACACGTTCACGTGAAGAACCGGACCCTGGGCCATTAAACTTCATGCTTGGATGTTCACGTGTTGCGTCTGTTCTACTTTGACCGAGTAACCAACAATATGGACTCTTCGGATGACGACGATTGCCTCATTCTGCTTTTACTGTGACAGAGGAAGAGAAAAAGGAACAGAATTTGGAGCCGAGAACACTTCCTTCTGAGAGAAACCCGTGGTGAATTTCACCGAACATTCTATAATCTGCTTGACAATCCCGATGAAGAACTATTTTTCAATTATACCATTCAATTATATTTTTTCTGAAGTTTTCCCCTGAAAGCATAGAGTTATCTCCCTAGACCCGTTCTGATTGGCTGGCGCGGCGGTGACCGCATGCATTGACTGGAATTTCCATCTTCACGCCTAGAAAAAAGTGTGCATGTTCATTTCTCGCTTCACGCGTGAAGTGTGCAGCGTGCAGCGTGCAACGTGAACGCCGTTCTATGGCCCAGAGCAAGTCATGCTACGTTTGTCCACTTTTCTTTACACGCGTGTAGCGTGTAGCGTGCAGCATGCAGCGTGAACCTTCTATGGCCCAGCTGCCTAATGGCCTCTGCATGCTCTTGCGACAAGGCTTTCGCAGATAGCTTTTCGCAGACAGTTGAAATTTATCGTTGAGCGGGGAGTAATAGGCATGCGCGATGTTATTCACCGCCACAACGCAAGGGGGCGCGAAATCGCTAGGAGTAGTTGGTGGGTGTGGTTAGTGGAGTGTTTATCCTCCGGTTACTTATAATGACTAGAACTGGAGTCATATAGATGTCCGTACTTCCTCACTTCCTCGATCAACCGCTCTTCGTGCTGCTCCATCTTCGCTCGTGTTTTTAAAAATGGCGGTCGTGAAAACAAACCAAACCGGGAAAGTAGGGAAGCGGAAGTGCGTGTATAGCGGATGTAGAGTGGACCGATCAGAGCCCTCTTGTCTGCGACGCTGTCTGCGAGGCTTCTGCGGTGGTCACAATTTTTGGGAGGTGCGCGCAGAGCGTCTGCGAAGGGGGGGGGGCTACGCAGATGCCATCTGCGACACCATCTGCGAGGACTGCGTTGTCAGCATAAATTGGCCTTAATGGATGATTAGAAAACCCTTGTACAATCATGTTAGCACAGCTGAAAACAGTTGAGCTCTTTAGAGAAGCTATAAAACTGACCTTCCTTTGAGCAGATTGAGTTTCTGGAGCATCACATTTGTGGGGTCGATTAAATGCTCAAAATGGCCAGAAAAAAGTCTTGACTATATTTTCTATTCATTTTACAACTTATGGTGGGAAATAAAAGTGTGACTTTTCATGGAAAACACAAAATTGTCTGGGTGACCCCAAACTTTTGAACGGTAGTGTATATTTGCTTCAGACAGATAGATAGATAGATAGATAGATAGATAGATAGATAGATAGATAGATAGATAGATAGATAGATAGATAGATACTTTCTTCATTTGTAAAATGCTTCATCTCATTGTAGCATGAATAAATTTGTTACACAGCTTGAAGGTTCAAGGTGAGCTAAGGTCCTGTCCCAAATGGCGTACGGTACTAATCCCTAAGGACTTCCTCCAAGTCTGTACTTTGGTCCTCATTTTCCTTGAGCTGTGAAAATGTGTTATACGAGTGATCAAAAGTTGAAGGATGTAAATGTGAACATTTGGGACAGTCCCCAAAACTTCCTTATTTCCTGCTGTGTTTATTCTGCCGCTGTCAGAGAGTCGCTTTCTTTACTTTCTTTAAAATGAACGCTTTAACTTCATTTTCCACTGGGAGACACGTGAAGTTCATGATCATTTTGTTAATTAAGGCTCTCACCAAAATTATTCACACTAGCAATTTCAAACACACTGTCGCAAAGTCAGCTGACTTCATCCAGTTGTTTCATCTTGACCCTCCTTGGCGATTGGTCCTCGCTCACAACCGGTCCAGGCACACTGACGGCACCGGTGAGATTGCTTTCAAATCCTAAAATGGTATGGGTTACGACGACTTTTTAATGAGCATGCACAAACTAGGACTGCTGGACTTCAAGCGTGCCGTTTAGGACAGAGCCGACATGAGGACAGAGCCGACATGAGGACATGACCTCCAGCTTTGTGCTCCAAATCTGCCTTCAAACTTTGGGTGGTGCAGTCTAGCAGTGGAAAGATACCAAACTTCACTGATGGAAAAAATGACTCCAGTTATCCACGCTGGCTGCCCCGATAGTGTTATGACATTCAGCTACATTCTTCTTCGGTTTCGTTCATTTCTAGCTATTACAGCTGCTCATGTTGTGTCCTGATTCACAATGGGAAGTCTGTGGAACATCACTGAAGAACTGCGCGCAGAACATTCATTAGATTCAATAAATTCGATTTTAGGGGAGACAGACTTCCATTATCACCTCTTGGCTATGTTTGCTGCGTAGCTGCAGTACAATGCTAAATAAGCGACTGACCGTCACTAATCAGGTTTCAGCTGATCTACTGCATTTGGGACAAGGCTGAAAAAGTGATACACAGAGCCCCATTGTACTGAACACTCCTGTGAAATCCAGAGAGAGAGAGAAAGAGAGACAGAGCGAGAGACACATACAGGTACACAGAGAGAGAAACAGCGAGAGAGAGAGAGAGACAGAGACACAGACAGAGAGAGAGACAGGTACACAGAGAGAGAGACAGCGAGAGAGAGAGACAGAGACATAGAGAGACAGACACAAAGACAGGGAGAGAAAGACAGGTACACAGGGAGAGACAGCAAGAGAGAAGCAGAGAGAGAGAGGTACACACAGAGAGAAAGAGAGAACAAGAGAAAGAGACAGACAGAGAGACACAAAGAGAGAGACAGAGAGACATACACAGAGACAGGTACACAGAGAGAGAGAGAGAGACAGAGAAACACAGAGAGACAGAGAGTGAGACATACCGTAGAGAGACACACACAGAGACAGGAACACAGAAAGAGACAGAGAGAGAGAGACATAGAGTGAGACATAGAGAGACACACACAGAGACAGAGAGAGAAACACACAGAGACAGACAGTGAGAGAGAGAGACTGAGAGAGCAACAGGAACACAGAGAGAGACAGTGAGAGAGAGAGAGACAAACATAGAAACACAGTGAGAGAGAGACATACACAGAGACAGACAGTGAGAGAGAGAGAGAGACAGAGAGAGCAACAGGAACACAGAGAGAGACAGCGAGAGAGAGGTACACACACACATAGAGAGATAGAGAGAAGGCTTGATCATGGCCCCTGATGAGTGTACAGTGCTTTAAGGACCCGAACACACAGAAACAGGACAGTGACAGTAAACAGCTCGCGCGACACCAAACTCCTCTCCTTTGTTCTCAAACCCAGAACGGAACCGAATAACGCGCGCGCAGGGATCTGATTTCAACACGGAGCCATTCAAATTCAGAAAACACACACACACACACACACACACACACCGGGGGGCGGGGCTATGCATTCCTGCGATTTACAGCGAGGGCGCGTGCGTGTCTCCTCCCCAGAGCCGTGCAAAAGCTGTGTGCGAGCCCTCAGGGTCACATGCTTTTCATGAACTCTCTCACAACCCAACAGCGCACAATCACACTAGCGCACAATCACACAATCGCACCAGCGCACAATCACACCAGCGCACAATCACACCAGCACACAATCGCACCAGCGCACAATCACACCAGCACACAATCACACCAGTGCACAATCGCACCAGCGCACAATCGCACCAGCGCACAATCACACCAGCACACAATCACACAGCACACAATCACACCAGCCGACAATCACACCAGCACACAATCACACAATTGCACCAGCGCACAATCACACCAGCACACAATCGCACCAGCGCACAATCACACCAGCACACAATCACACCAGCACACAATCACACCAGCGCACAATCACACCAGTGCACAATCACACCAGCACACAATCACACCAGCACACATTCGCACAATCACACCAGCACACAATCACACAGCGCACAATCACACCAGCACACAATCACACCAGCACACAATCGCACAATCACACAGCAGACAATCACACCAGCACACAATCACACAGCAGACAATCGCACCAGCACACAATCGCACCAGCACACAATTGCACAATCACACCAGCACACAATCACACCAGCGCACAATCACACCAGCGCACAATCACACCAGCGCACAATCACACCAGCACACAATCACACCAGCACACAATCACATCAGCGCACAATCACACCAGCGCACAATCACACCAGCGCACAATCACACCAGCACACAATCACACCAGCGCGCGCACAATCACACCAGCACACAATCACATCAGCGCACAATCACACCAGCACACAATCACACCAGCACACAATCACACCAGCACACGCACAATCACACCAGCACACAATCACACCAGCACACGCACAATCACACCAGCACACAATCACACCAGCACACGCACAATCACACCAGCACACAATCACACCAACACACAATCACACCAGCACACGCACAATCACACCAGCACACAATCACACCAACACACAATCACACCAGCACACGCACAATCACACCAGCACACAATCACACCAGCGCGCGCACAATCACACCAGCACACGCACAATCACACCAGCACACAATCACACCAGCGCGCGCACAATCACATCAGCGCACAATCACACCAGCACACAATCACATCAGCGCACAATCACACCAGCGCACAATCACACCAGCACACAATCACATCAGCGCACAATCACACCAGCGCACAATCACACCAGCACACAATCACACCAGCACACAATCACACCAGCGCGCGCACAATCACACCAGCACACAATCACACCAGCGCGCGCACAATCACACCAGCACACAATCACACCAGCGCGCGCACAATCACACGAGCGCACAATCACCCATATCTTTACTGCACACCGTTCCGTCCCGGTTCTATAAGACACTGCGCGTGCACTGTACCCACACCGCGCGCGCGGTTTCTGGATGCTGCATGTTAAACAAGCCTCGAGCGTTCGAGCCAAATGGGCGGAGCTTCTGAAACACGTCGCTTTCGGGGTTCATGCTGCGCGCGCATAGCGCAATCCCACGGACCGCGCGCGCTAACGGACTGACAAAGAAGAGCAGCGGAACGCGCTAATGCGCTCGAGCTCAGAGCCGCCTTCATTTATCCTCCAGCACGCGCACCGGAGCCTCAAACCCGGAGCGTCCGACCCCCCCGCTGTACCGGTACCGGATGCGCTTGCGAGCTGCTCTAACGGCTCTGAGATCCAGCAATGCACGTGCTTGGAAAAAGAAAGAAAATTCCCGTGCACTTACATCCGCTCAGCTGCGCCCAGCAGCCCGCCTTCCACCATCAGAGTGGGGAGGAAATCCAGACTGTAGCACGAAGCCATTGGTGTGTTCTCCACGGCCACAGCTCGCGCCTTGTCCCGGGATCTTTCCTTCCCTGTCCCAGGAGCCGGACTGTGTGTGTGTGTGTGTGTGTGTGTGTGTCAGCCCCTCTCAGACACAGAGAGACTTCTATCAGCTTACAGAGGTGGACAAAGTACTCAAGAAGAAGAAACCTTTATTTGTCCCATGCACACTTCAAGCACAGTGAGATTCATCCTCTGCATTTAGCCCATCTGAAGCAGTGAACACACACACACACACAGAGCAGTGGGCAGTCACACTAGAGCGCCCGGGGAGCAGTACCTCGCTCAAGGGCACTTCAGCCCAAGGCCACCCCATGTCAACCTAACCTGCATGTCTTTGGACTGTGGAGGAAACCGGAGCACCCGGAGGAAACCCACGGAGACACATGCAAACTCCGCACAGAAAGGCCCTCGCCGGCCACAGGGCTCGAACCCGGACCTTCTTGCTGTGAGGCGACAGCGCTAACCACTACACCACCGTGCCGCTCAACTTCATCACTTAAGTCAAAGTAGAGATCCCACTGGTCACATGTTACTCCAGTACAAGTGAAAGTTGTCCAGTCAAATTTTTACTTCAGTTAAAGTACTTGCTTTTAAAAAATACTTAAGTATTAAAAGTACATTTTCTGTCAACACATCGTTGTATGGGGCGGCACGGTGGTGTAGTGGTTAGCACTGTCGCCTCACAGCAAGAAGGTCCTGGGTTCGAGCCCCGGGGCCGGCGAGGGCCTTTCTGTGCGGAGTTTGCATGTTCTCCCCATGTCCGCGTGGGTTTCCTCCGGGTGCTCCGGTTTCCCCCACAGTCCAAAGACATGCAGGTTAGGTTAACTGGTGACTCTAAATTGAGCGTAGGTGTGAATGTGAGTGTGAATGGTTGTCTGTGTCTATGTGTCAGCCCTGTGATGACCTGGCGACTTGTCCAGGGTGTACCCCGCCTTTCGCCCGTAGTCAGCTGGGATAGGCTCCAGCTTGCCTGCGATCCTGTAGAAGGATAAAGCGGCTAGAGAAAATGAGATGAGAGACATCGTTGTATTATTGTCACAACACGTACAAAACCTAACGCCGTTACCAAAGTCAAAAATGTGAATTCACAAAATGAACGCATGCTGTGCCATCATGGTGGTTTAACGTTAAGCTAGCTAGTCAGTGAAGCGCCACGCCACCTGACATGCTAGCAAACTCTTTTCAAACTTGAAATCATATTGGGTAGCTAACGCTACTAGAAAAGAAAGATTTCTACATTCTGTTTATTTGGCAAGATTATGCTAAAACATATTTCTGAAAGGGCTTCAGATAAGTTAACGTTATTCATGTTAGCCTAACTCTGTTTCTACATGCTAACTAACAGTGTCCAAGTTAACTAGCTATGTGTTAACGTTAGCCGTGGACAAGGCGATGGCAACTTGGAGGGCAAATCCATAGAAAGTCATCTGACTAACCAGACTGCATAGCTATTGCAACATTATCACTAGCTCTAAAAGCACAGACAACTTCATTACAAGCTTTCTCTTGGAATAAAACGTTTACATCCCTCAATATACTTCCGTAGGTTGGATGGCGAGTTTTTGTAGACCGTGATGTGGTTCGTTTTCAGCAAACAAAACAAACATTTAAAGCGAAACGAATCTTTCATCCTTTCACAAAACTGAAACATGGGTTCTAGGTAAAGCCATGGGTGTCTGTGCATTATCCAGAAGAGCCACCTCCTTCCATTCTGCCATCAACTGTTTGTGTGAAAATAACGCTGCTGAGAAATCATTGATCTTGATTTTATCCAGTCTGTGGACGTGACGTGACCCTAGTGATTACTGATCGGCTGTCTCAGTGTCACCTGCGAAAAAACCATCACGTTTTAGAAAAGAAAAGAAAAAACATCCGCTTTCAAAGCTGCTTCATAGTAACGAGTAACGAAAACCTTGACAGAAATGTAGTGGAGTGAAAAGTACGATATTTGTCTTTCAAATGTAGTGAAGTTAAAGTCATAAGTTGCCAAAAAATAATACTCAAGTAAAGTACAGATACTCAAAAAGTGTACTTAAGTACAGTACTCAAGTAAATGTACTTTGTTACTGTCCACCTCTGTCAGCTTATAATTACATTTAGTGTTGAAGAAGTTCGAAAAACAGACCATAGTCTTGAGACCCTCACGTGGTGGAAAACTTACTGACTGTTATGCCAGGGTCAGACTCCAGACCGATTTTAACACCATTTTGTCATGGCGTATATAACCATCAGAAACGACGAACAGTCCTTGTAGTGTGACGTAACCAAAGAAGAAGAAGAAGAAACCTTTATTTGTCACATGCACACTTCAAGCACAGTGAGATTCATCCTCTGCATTTAACCCATCTGAAGCAGTGAACACATGCACACACACACACACACACACACCCAGAGCAGTAGGCAGCCATACTACAGTGCCCGGGGAGCAGTCAGGGGTTAGGTACCTTGCTCAAGGACACTTCAGCCCAAGGCCACCCCATGTTAACCCAACTGCATGTCTTTGGACTGTGGAGGAACCCGGAGCACCCGGAGGAAACCCACGCCGACACAGGGAGAACATGCAAACTCCACATAGAAAGGCCCTCACCAGCCACTGGGCTCGAACCTAGAACCTTCTTGCTGTGAGGCGACAGTGCTAACCACTACACCACATGTGGCATCTGGGACGCCCCACAACACCCTGACGAAAAGTCTAGCATGCCAGAATTTTTCATATTTCCTCTCCTAGTTCGACACCTCCGACAACATGTTCCTTGTTCGCCATGACTGACAATTTCTTGACCCTCCTCCCCGATGACACGCAAGGGCGTGAATGATGATTGGTCAGGGTCAAACTTGTAGTGTTCCCAGTCTCCTGACCAAGAAGTTATGGCACTATGATCGTCTAATCTGACATGCTGATGATGACCATACCGATGATAATAAAGGGTTTTTTTGTTTTTTTGTTAAAGAGCTAAACAACACCATATCGATAATGTAATACAGATTAAACCTGTGACTTGTCTTGCAATCAGCAGTACTGTCAGAGCTGTGCTATTCGAGAAAATGAATCAACACCTTCTGCCTAATCAGATTTGAGAACATTAGCATCCTCAATGAGGTAATCCAACAGCGAGCTGGCCTCGTGGTTAGCGTGTCTGCCTCTCAATCAGGAGATCGTGAGTTCTCATCGCGTTTGGGTCGTACCAAAGACCATTGTAAAAATGGTTCCTACAGATGCGAGTGGAGAGTCAAACTCTCGAGGTTACCCGAGGACTAGCGCCCCACTGTAACCCTAGCTGTAGAGGCGAGAGGGTGATGGAAACAGAGATCGCTGCTGCCTTAAGGGCCTGGTTAGTGCTGGGACGGGAGACTGCCTGGGAAGACCAGGGCATGCATGGCATGGCGTGGGAGGAACTTTGAGGTAATCAAAGGAGTAAAACAATGTGCTCGTGGTTGTAAAATCTACTAGATTAGTAATATTATCATAAGATATATTGTGGAGCTCAAATAGGATAGTTTCTACATAAAATCTATACATAATCAACAATACACATGATATTAAACACAATGGTGGTATTAATAAATGACTTGTTGTGATGGAGCCACAAAAATGTAATTAATTGGCACCGTCATAAATACATACATGAACATGAATAGTGAAAATTCCCTCAATATACTCTGTCCACCTTGCCTGGTAAATAATTTGAGTATAAATACACAGGTGATTATAGAAAATTGCATGCGCTGATTGGTCGAGAAATTCGGATTATTTCTCGATCACCTCGGGTGACTCGTCAAAATGGCGGCTAATCGCTTTGTCATAGTAAGTGAAGAAGAATTACAAATGATGAAAGAAAATGTTGTTCCTAAAAGCGCTAAAGATGCTACGAAGTTTGGTCTAAAACTATTCAAAGGTAAGGTGGACTTGTGATTTATTTTATCGTTTTCAAAACAAAGTATTTTATGTGACTCGGCGTAGATAAGTGACACAAATCTGTGCCGCACCTTTATTACATTTGCGTGCCGCTTTGAAGTTTGAAATAAACAACTATTTTTTGGTATGATTTTTACATTTTTTTGAAATAATCACTTTACCTTACCTTGTACCTTGATCAGGTCACTACCCGTCCGGGTCTGCCTGCTCACGAGCTGACGCACGATTCTTAGCAGTGCGCAGGATGTGGCGCCAGTTGGAGCCATCTTGAGCTCTAAGGGAAGCTAGAGTGCTATCAAGACCAAGAGCTACAAGGTCGTCCTGATAAACCACTTTTATACTATAATATTTATACTAAAACAATTATCCGCCTCAGGCTCGGTGAATATCAGTGATTATTATACATACAGGACACTTTTTCGATGGAATAAAAATGTGTGTTCTATTCCCTTCAAGTGGGTTTCATTCATTTGGTTTGATAACATGCAATATTGTTAGCATATCGCTGATCCTACATGTATTACATCACTCTACCCAATGGAGAATGAGCGTTGAATATGGTTTACGATATTGCATGGTTGTCAAGACATGAGATCGCACGTCAAAGACGTAAAACTTCCATGCTAGCGAGCGACTGTGACACTTTGTAAACAAACATGGCCGCCAGGTTTGCTTCGTTAAATACGGAAAATTTTGAGAGAATTTTGAAAGAGAAAGACATGTTGAAGACCCAAAAGGAATGTATAATAATAATAATAATAATAATAATAATAATAATGGCTTTTTTTCATGATATATTAGATATATTCCATTTAGCAAACAAGATATTGAACTCGTCTTCGACTCGTTCAGTATCGTGCTAGCTGAATAGAATATATCTGATATACCACAAAAAAGCCAGTCAATATTATTTAAATAATAACCTCAACTTCGTCTCAGTTATTGTTCACTGATATTCACTTCACCTTCAGCAAATCATTCACAGGGATCCCAGCAGTAATTGAAAAAAATAGAGGAATGTAAGAAACTATCAGCAGGGGTCAAGGGCGCTGCAAGCCCCCTGAAGCTGTTGAGATTTTAACATTTAAAGATGCTATAGAACACATTTTTTACATAGATTTAACATAGAAAAGCAACAGAATTTAACAATAATGTGTATCTATGTGATGCCATATTTTGTAATCAATGACATAAGTGGCAAAAAAAAAATTGTTATTTATAAAAATTAGATGAAAATGTAGCTTTGAAGAATATACTTCTTCTAACCCGGACACTGTTCCGCTATCTCTTTTATGGACGATATCTTTTTTCCACGACATATTGAATGAAGTTCAACGCATTAGAAACAAAAGCACGAACGGATTTAAACACATTTTCTAGCAAATGGGCGCAGCCATATTGTTTTCTCGTTCTATCGTGTACAGTCTCGCGGTATTTACATCAATTTAACTTCCGAGTGTTCCCGAATGTCAACGAGAACAAACGAAGCTGACAAAAACAACGCTAAACAAGCAAACCAAATCAGAACATATTCTGCTGGTCATTTTACTTAAACATATTTTTAACGGATATGCAAGAGATTTAAAAACAAAACAAAACCCACCACCACTTTGGCTAGAAAAATAGCGGAATTCCGCTAAATAGCGGACGTCTGGGATCCCTGCATTCAGTGCGTTTACATGCACATCCAAATCGAGCTACTGTCGGTAATCGAGCTAAGGGTCCCAGCAGGGGTGCCAGAGAAATCCAAGCCTACATGCACACAAGGAAATCGAGCTATTGTGTGAGGTACATTGTGCACCCTAGCCACAGGTGGCGCTACACGCTCCATCGTGTTGGTACACTTCCAGTTGTCGTCATGAAGAAGAGTTATTCAAGAGTATAAACAAAGTTATCAGTTCCGTGTTCACAAGAAGAACGACGACGAGGACAGCAACATATATATATATATATATATATATATATATATATATATATATATATATATATATATATATATATATATATATTCAACTCCTTAAGTTGAATGAGCACGAACTCTATACTCTATCTCCTCATTGCTCCAGAAGTGCACGTTTCTACTACTGTTGTCATGCCGACCGAGGCTGTTGTGTTTCCCGCTTGTGATCTCGTCACTCGTCACTTCCAGAAGGGGCAGTGCTGAAGTAAGTAGCTCGACTACGTAGCTCGATAGGGTTACATGCACTAAGTAGCTCGGCTACAATCGCATAATCTAGGTCGCGTAGCTCGATTACGAGAAATCCAGTTCGGTTCGATTTCAGCCGAGCTAAGGTGTTTCCATGGCATTTAGAACTTCAATTTCAGTCGAGCTACGGCAGAAATTCGATTTTCTCTATGTGCATGTAAACGCACTGAGTGTTAAATAGTACAGGTTTGGGCAACTTTCCCACCAATATTATGTCTGGAATAAACTCTTACAATGTTCATTCATGTCTAATTGTGGTTAACCCTCTGGGGTCTGAGGGTATTTTCTGGCACTCCAATGATTTTGGCATCTCTGATTTTGTTGTCAATTTCAAAAAAATCTAAGCAGTATTTTCAAAATCATAATGACTTTTTGTATTCAGCACAAGCTCAGCGACAATAATATCTCTGTAGTATGTACGATATGATGGTACTTTAAAAAAAAATAACAGAAAAATGAAGATGTTGTAAAAAGCAGTTTAAGAACTGTGTTGGAATGTGTGAAAAAAACATGACCTTACCCATTGTGTCGAACTGTTTTGGTCACTTGAGGTGATTCTGTTCAGTCTTAGGAATGTATTGAGCAAAAAAACCTAAATCTGCTCCATTGATTTGGACAATGAACTGGCCATCAAAATATTTATCTCCGATTGTTTTGGGATAAAGGGTTGGCAGTGGGAGGGGTATTCAATGAGAAGGGTTAAAAAATTTCCATTCCATTCAATGAGAAGAGTGAAAATCCCTTCCACTGCCAACTCTTAATCCCATCAGATCACGTCACAATGGGTAAGGTCATGTTTTTTCACACATTCCAACACAGTTCTAAAACTGCTTTTTACAACACCTTCATTTATCTGGTATTTGACTTTATTTTGGTATTTGACTCTGCACAGTGTCTTGAAATGAACTCTTCATAGGTGTAGAATTGGGTATGGGGAGTGCAGGTGGCCAAGTGGTTAGAGCGCTTGACCGCTAAGCGAACGGTCCCTGGTTCGAGCCTCGGCTCGACGGGGATCTGGGGCTCGCTCCCTGTCCACCCAGCAGTGAATGGGGACCTGGTGGAAACACTGGGGAAGTTAAAGGTGGCGAGGAAAGGAACTGGCCACCCTACCTCACTATGCCGATGGCCCAGGACAAGTGCGCTCTCTAACAGGCACTCCCCCAATGTACGAATCGTATATGGGACTCCCCTTTGCTTTTTTGGGTATGGACATGTCTCTACCAATATCAAACGATGGCTGATATGTCCCTACCAATATTTCTGATAGAAGAAAAAAAAATCATGCTCCGTGCGCGGTACACAAATACTTACTGTAGTTTTCCACTGGGCGAAACCACGCAAAATTCGCTCATGAATATTCGCTCTGGGGGCGTGGTCGCAAAAACAGCAAGCAAGTCTGGCTACCGTGTCAATTAGCAAGTGCGGTTGCAGTGCAGTGACCGGCTGCTAGCTAGCAAGCTAGCAAACTGTCCTTGAGGAATGTAACGTTAGATTAGCTTGTCAAATGAATCACTTAACAACAGTTCGTATTCAGTGTGTAAAAACGACAACATACGAATATGACTGTTTTCTAAGTTTGTGTGGCATGTAAATAACAATCCGACTTGATACTGACAACAGCTGGTGTTCATGAAGGTCACAAAGACATTATTAAATCATATCAAATTGTGCTAATGTTGGCTAATATTGCACAGAGTCTTGCTTGCAAAGTGCCTGCAAACTTTAGCAGCCCGCTAACCCTTAATTTGAAGCGCTTCAGTTAAGACCTGCAGAGCCCTGATCAAGTTTGTGTAACATGACACATGTAAACAACAACCCGATGGTGATGCGGAGATTGTTCATGGCCCAGACACCTTTTAATCAAATAAAACATTTTCACGTAATAAGCATAACAGCCTCCGCCTTCTTGATCAGAAATTTTTGGTTACTCCCGCCTCTGTTTGGAAAATGTCACATACCAAGTACATATATACGCTGAACTGATTGATTTTCGAGGGGGTTCATTTGAAAGCGGTTGGCTGGAAACGTTTCTCTGTTGAACCCTGTCACTCCCTCCTCTCCCTCCCCTCTCCGCTCTGGGCTCAAGAAGACAACAAAAGGGCAATAATATAACAACAACCAATCAGAATTCAGATACATTCTGTTGCCAAGTAAAATTGTAACCTTTCAACGTGTCAAAGTTCTCGAGCCCTGGTCCTGTTTTACCGTTAGATCGATCACATATCAGCTTAAACTAGCATTCTAAAACTAGTTAAAGATCCCACAGAAGAGAGCCGACTCCCCCTGCCAGCCTCATGGAACGCAGTGTTTAAGGCTCTGTATGTGTTTTACTTCCATTTATGAGGGAAAGGAACATACGCCCTTCCGACAGTCAATGCGTTATTCGCTTGTAAAACAAATTTGCAAATTGGTAGAATGAGTTAATCATCACATGCAAGATTTGCAATTAATCAAATGAATTGCTTATTATTATCTCATCTCATCATCTCTAGCTGCTTTATCCTGTTCTACAGGGTCGCAGGCAAGCTGGAGCCTATCCCAGCTGACTACGGGCGAAAGGCGGGGTACACCCTGGACAAGTCGCCAGGTCATCACAGGGCTGACACATAGACACAGACAACCATTCACACTCACATTCACACCTACGGTCAATTTAGAGTCACCAGTTAACCTAACCTGCATGTCTTTGGGGGAAACCGGAGCACCCGGAGGAAACCCACGGGGAGAACATGCAAACTCCACACAGAAAGGCCCTCACTGGCCACGAACCCAGGACCTTCTTGCTGTGAGGCGACAGCGCTAACCACTACACCACCGTGCCGCCCCTGCTTATTATTTATTTATTTATTTTTATTATTATTCATGAATTACTACAATTCTGAACTTCAAATTTTAAAAGTCTGGACTTTGTAGAGATGATGGATCCTCTTTTGGTGGAACACAATGGAGCAAAAATATTGTGACCCTCTAATGTTGACCTGAAGTTGGCGCCACTGGTGGCTGGCATTGGGTTTATGTCCCCACCAATGTTAATACCAAACCTACGCCCTTGGAACTCTTGTACTATTTTACTCAGTTCAGAGCCACAACCAACTCTGTTCCACACTTACTCTGTAATTCTGCTCCCACTCCAACTCTAAATTTTACTCTCTAAACTCAAAATCGATCCAAATTAACTATTTTTGAGGAAAATACTTTTAACTCTGGAAAAATTGCTCAGTCAGTTTTCCTGTGTATGCACTACAGCGCACACATATCAACCAATCTGCTTATAATAAATTGGAGAAATATTTACACTTACTCAAGTTGATCTTCAGCCAGATCGGGTCAAAGTAAAAAAAGGCACCACTCATCATCGATGTCGCAGTTCTCAAGATTGAACCCTGTCCTGAATCATGAATTGAATCGCTGTCCTGAATCATCTGAAGCGCATAAAGTCCACGTGCCATCTCACAACAAGTTTTACATCCAAACAGGTAGCCTAAACTATGGCTGACAGATTTTATCCTGTTTACAGTTGGTGTTCCCACCGCCAAAGAGAAATCAATCGAAACCGAAAGAGTGAAAGTGATTATCATGCCATGTGAATAGTCTTTTATGAATGTATAAGTGCGTGCTCAGCGCTCCGACTCCGGTGTGACCGAGTAAGGGGGCAAGTTTTATCTCATCTCTCATCTCATTATCTCTAGCCGCTTTATCCTTCTACAGGGTCGCAGGCAAGCTGGAGCCTATCCCAGCTGACTACGGGCGAAAGGCGGGGTACACCCTGGACAAGTCGCCAGGTCATCACAGGGCTGACACATAGACACAGACAACCATTCACACTCACATTCACACCTACGCTCAATTTAGAGTCACCAGTTAACCTAACCTGCATGTCTTTGGACTGTGGGGGAAACCGGAGCACCCGGAGGAAACCCACGCGGACACGGGGAGAACATGCAAACTCCACACAGAAAGGCCCTCGCCGGCCCCGGGGCTCGAACCCAGGACCTTCTTGCTGTGAGGCGACAGCGCTAACCACTACACCACCGTGCCGCCCGGCAAGTTTTATGTTTCATCTAATTTAGGTAATTTAAAAACTATAATATTATTTGGTAGGAAAGTATAAAGTTTCTGTCAATGTGTTTATCATGCTTGTGTGATAAAAACTCGCAAAGATATTTATCTAAATACATGACCTATTCATTCTAAACCTGCTGAGCTTCGCCGGAGAAGCTCTCGACCCCAGAGGGTTAACTTATGTTAGGTATTAATTTAACAACGTAGATGTTAATGTAACAGTATAAACATTGATATAATCGCAGAATGTAACAGCGCAGGTCTTATTGTCACGTTGCAAATGTTTAATTTACCGTCTAAGAGTTCAATCCAGTCCAAACTGTACATTTTATTCCAGTAAAGTGAGAGTTAAGTCTAGATAGACAGATAAGTGGCTGAGTGGGCGAGTGGGTAGGTAGGTATTTAACTTTGGATAAATAAATAACATCATCTTCACTGGACATGTAAACGTGAATGATGAACCTGAACAGTTTTTTTCAGCGCCATATGGTTCTTGTCCCATTAGGCAAAGGAATAGATAGATACTGAAACGTGCACTCGTTTATTTTGTCGCTTCAGCACCATGGCCCATCACGTGACCATGAAATGGATGAGATACTTTGCTTTTGTTTTCCCCCTCTTCTGTACCTCCTGGGGGCGACCCTTCTTTACTTCAGCTTCTCGAGCAGGAAGTAGGTCATGGGAAACACACACACACACACACACACACACACAGAAAGACTGTGCAACATCCCTCTACAATACACCACTCTCTAACCGTCTACCCATCTGTACTGTCGAACTGAATGTCCATCTAAAGCCATGAAGCTTAGATCATTAACTATAACCTCGAACTGTAACTAAAGGTTAATATTTTATTTGTCATGATATGTCGTATTTCATCACACAGCTTTGTATTTGTGTTGTTTTTTTTTTCCCCCATCATTGCCCAGGATCCATTTTGCAAATATGGAATCAATTTTTATTTATCGATTGTCAGCCTTTTGATTTTCACAGTGTGCCCTTTTAATCTGCCTTGTTGTTGCTTCAATCAATTCTATGCAACAAAAATCCAGAGTGCTACATTAACACTTAACCCTCATACTCAGATCCTAAAGTGCTCTGCTAAACATGTCAGTGTAAATGTATTAAATGTACTATATTTGTAGACATTCAAATCGACATAGAGTATAAAGCCTGCTTAGCTTTCCACAAATACGGGGTTTTTATTTATTTATTGCTTCCTAAGTAAGCGATGTTGTCCTGCCATCATTAGACCAAAGGATTTCCTTTACACTCGACCCTACCAGTGGTAAGAATAATTGTACTCCAGACGCACTGGGGCTATTTCACAAAAGCACATGCAGTACAACTGAGAAAACTCATAACACCCCCTCAGAACAAATGCAGTTATTCCCACAGTCGTTCTAACAAACAGTTTGTAGAAGCTTATGGAGAAAAATAGTTATTATTCTATCCACATTCACTGGATATGAGCAATTGTGCGCTCTGATTGGCGACTCTACTACGAGGCCATCAGCTCATACACCATGAAAAACAAAATGGCAGCGCGTGTTACTGAACCAACCAAGGACAAAATAAAAACTCTACTTGAAAACAAAACCCCCCAAAATACAAAAAAAGCAACAAAATATGGAATAAAGGTATTTGATGGTAAGAATGTATCTGTTTTATTTTTCAAGAATTATTATTATTATTATTATTATTATAGCATTTTTCACAAATTGCTCCAGTCATTTCACCGGTTTGTTTCCATTCTAAGTGGAAATGATTTTGTTGGACGTTTTGTATAAAGTTTTTATTCAATGACTTTGCAGAAAATAAAAATAAAAATGCTCTGTTTTTCAAAATCCAGTGAATGTGAATAGAATAAAACAGTTATTCCACTCAATCTTGTCGTACATGGCTTATAGCCAACTCGACGCTACGCGCCTCGTCGGCTATCAGCTCATGTACGACTCGATTTCATGGAATAACTGTTAAATAGATGGTCATGAAGCTGCCAATCAACAGTTTTAACAACATGTCAAATGATGTGGCTTACAACCCAACCCCAAACTGGACTGTTCAAATAAAGTGAAAGCAAAAAGCAAGATGTTCGACAGGCTTGTGTATAGATTACTTACTAAAAAAAACTAAATTAAAAAAATCATTAAAAAAAATAAATAAACCGGTGCTACGCACCTCGTTAGCCATGAGCTCATGTACGACTCAATTTTGTGGAATAATTGTTTATTATATTACAGCTGCAGTCTTGGTAATCTTTCCAGTGCATGGCTTCTATGAGTGTCAGTCCCGATGAAGACGACGTGGCCTCTGTGCACATCAGTTCCAGTGAAGGATGCGTGACCTTCACACATGTCAGTCTCAGTGAAGGGGGCGTGACCTACAGTGTAGTCGAGTCACTAAAACTCGAGTCCGAGTCCAGTCTCGAGTCCCCAGTGTTCAAGTCCGAGTCATTAAAGAAAATTTCCAGTCGGGTCCAATACAAGCCCCGCCCACTATCAACAGAGCAATGAACACAGCGTGTCACTTCCTTCTCTGGATGGAGTCTTGCCAAATGACGATTGAAGTTCGAGGTCGTCCCCTCGATAGTTCTACATATGGAACACATACCGTAGCAGTGCATTTTTTTCCCACTGCATGAGAAGTCTGTAGAAGCAAAGCGGACAATCCTAGGGACTTCTCTCCAGGCATTTTAGCCCCATTAACGTTAGTTTGTTTCTGAACATGATGTATGTACAGGTGAATCTGCATTCTCTTGAACAAAATTAGTACAAACATTAATGTAGATATAAATATCTTATGCCAAATTATTATGGCACGTTACAAAAATAAGAAAAAATCCAAGTCCTCATCTCCAATTTACGAGTCCGAATGCGGTTAATGCACGAGTCCGAGTCATCAGTGTTCAAGTCCAAGTCACGAGTTCTTATAAAATTAGTCCTGGACTCAAGTACTACAAGCCTGGTGGCCTTCATGCTTCTCCAGCAAAAGAGCCAGAAATGCTTATTACTGGTTCACAGTGTATCACACTGGAGCATCACGTCATCAAAACATTGGCTCATTTGAATGCAAGCGTTATACCCCAGATCACTGATCATGTTTTGCCATCAATAAACTACTGAACAAGATAAGAATGGGGGGCGGCACGGTGGTGTAGTGGTTAGCGCTGTCGCCTCACAGCAAGAAGGTCCGGGCTCGAGCCCCGTGGTCGGCGAGGGCCTTTCTGTGCGGAGTTTGCATGTTCTCCCCGTGTCCGTGTGGGTTTCCTCCGGGTGCTCCGGTTTCCCCCACAGTCCAAAGACATGCAAGTTAGGTTAACTGGTGACTCTAAATTGACCGTAGGTGTGAATGTGAGTGTGAATGGTTGTCTGTGTCTATGTGTCGGCCCTGTGATGACCTGGCGACTTGTCCAGGGTGTACCCCGCCTTTCGCCCGTAGTCAGCTGGGATAGGCTCCAATCTGCCTGCGACCCTGTAGGACAGGATAAAGCGGCTAGAGATAATGAGATGAGATGAGAAGATAAGAATGGGAGCAGGTACGTACTGTATGTCCTCCAGTTTCCCAAAAGTCTTGTGGATCAACAGCCACTGATATTTGTCCTATCGTCAAATGACTGGTTTTCCCCAGGCTTAGCCATGTTAACACAGCCATGTGACCACTGAGACATATGAGTGACGTGTACAGTATCCGTCTCAAAGCTCCAATAACTACACCAACATATAACACCATTGCTGTCAGATAACCAGTTACATGAAGTGCAAACACACTTGAGAGACAGCAGATAAATATCTAAAATGAGCAGGCTACCTTGAGTTTCCTGCATCACTGAAACATACCGTGCTTGTCAGCAGAAAGTCTAAATCGTAGCGATATTTCTGCAACAAACCTCTCTTCTTTGAGTACAAACTGCCTCTATTAGCAGCATTAACGCATCAATATCCCGACCTGCCTTAACGAGCTCTGTGCAGAAGAAACATGGGAGCCGTGGGTAATTTTATTAATGGGTGTGTACGTATTCGGTCTTTGAAACTCCTGAATTGCGAGCTTAATCTAGCATGCTATTGCCAGGACGCTCCACAAATGCTTAATTTAACTCGAACACGGATTGGTAATATTTCACGCAAGTGGTGTATTTTCACAGCAGGATAATGGAGCAAAAAAAAAAAAAGAAGCAATATCATGAATTCAGAGGTTTTTTTTTTTTTTTGATGGATTCTCGGCTCTTAAAGGAAAGAAATAGGGCTCGAGGAAGAAGCCAGGGAGAAATGAGCAGGACAGAAGAATATGGGGCACTTTCCTTAGCTGCCATTTATTATTTAATCTGAGTGGAGCACCCTTATGGAATGTGTGTGTGTGTGTGTGTGTGTGTGTGTGTGTGTGTGTGTGTGTGTGTGTGTGTGTGTTATAATAAATCAGCTTCTCCAACCGGGAGCCAGGACCTTCAGTGTGTATTGGTGTAATAGGTGAAATGATTTAATAAACACAATGGTTTCAGGTGTATCACTATATTGCCTGATAACAATTTTCTCCTGTCAAATGGAGCAATGTTTAATTTTTTTTAATTACCCTGCAGCTACAGGGTTTCAATTAATGGCGTCTTTATGGCTCAACACCTGAAGACCCGGTTAGGGTAACTGGAAATAAATCCTGTGCTGTTTTGGTCTTGCAACCGGCTACGTCCTGGCACTATGACCTGTTGGTCAGCAACAGAAAAAAAGAAAAGAAAAAAAGTCAACTTGACATCGGTGCAACGTCCGGTTTAATCACGTTAATGTTTTACTGTGTATCGAACTCTTCTTACACTTGATAATAGCACTATTATTTCAGGAAACTCGATGCATAATTTTTCAAAATCTCTGGATAATTTAATTGCGTTTTTCATTTTGCCATCTGCTCCTTTCCTCTCTCGTGGTCAACACAACAAGAGAAAAATTCCTCTTCTGAGTAATGCATTCTGTTTTTTTAAATATAATTTTTTTTTAGTCAACATAAATTGTTAAACACACTATTCCTCTGTTGAAATGCAAATTTACTGTATGTCTAGTTCACGTCGCCATTTCTGCACCTGTCGATGCTTAAAGGTCCGAGAATAATGTTTAAGAGGATCATGATTAGCCTTGGGGAGTTTTTTCTTTCTCTTTTTTTTTTCTTTCTCAGCACTGAGAAATCTCTCTTTCACCACTATACCCGTATAGCATCCCATTAATGATGTAACCAGTTCAGATTTCCGGATCTCGTACTCCATCATCCGCCTAATTTTCATTAATCCCCTCGTGCTGTCCAATACACACATCCCTACATTAGCCTCGACACACCCGTCCCTCCATCTTCCTCCATCGACTCTCTTGGTCTTTTCTTTTCAAGTCTATGGAAGCTGAATCTGAAAGCTGTTTGTCGCTGCTGTAATCCTTTTATATGCACAAGACAATGGAATTCAGCCCCCTACGGGTCACGCTCCCATTCTGTCCTTCGTTCCTTTCTCTCTTCCTCTTTGTCTCTCCCCTCTCATGGTTCAAAGGTCAGTCTGTTGGCATTGTTAGCTCTGCCCTCGCTCTCATTGTCAAGTGATGTTGGCGCTCTTTTTGTGGAGCTGCTATGGACAAAGCCTCGCCCTATCTCTTTATCCATCTTTCTATCCCTCGTTCCTCTCTCTCTCTCTCTCTCTCTCTCTCTCAGCATATCCCCTGGGCCTGGTCCCAGCTGGCCTGTAATACATATTGATTGACCATGTAGGAGGAGTCTGTGAGTGACTGGAAGGCAGAGAAAGGGAAAGCAAAGGAACAAGACAGAGAGTGAGGAAATGAAACTGAAATGGAAAAAGAGAGAGAGAGTCAGTCAACCAGACAGACAGACAGACAGATAGCAGGCCTGACAGGCTGCAAAGCACAGGGATAAAAATAGCACACCCAGAAGTTCAGATCACAGACTGACAAGCATCATGCGAGAGAGAGAAGCGGCGAAACAGCAATAGGGAGATGGGAGTGTGTGTATATGTGTGTGTATATGTGGCTTAGTGATCAGGAGATCCGTCCATGTTTTTGTTACAGGAGTAATACGTGTCCCGTCCCCCCCCCGCCATATATCATTATCTTTCTGTATGTAAACAATCCACAAATGTGTCATTTTATGAAATCCAAATTCATCATCAGATTCATGCTGGTGATTGTAATCTGTTTTCCAAGTACGCGTCTGAGATTTTCAGGGGCGGGGCCAAGCAAATAAAAAAGGAAAGGTGAGCGGGTGGGGCCAGGTGGACACCTGATATGAATAGATTAGCTATATTCTTGTTGATGGGCGGAGCTAAATAGACGATCGGCTGTGGAGACTCCAGAGATGTCAGGAGGCAGATCGAGGTGGAAAGACTTGAAGGAGCCTGGCCAAGTGTATGCTCTAGAGCTCAAAGGGGTGGGGCTTATACAATGAATATTGAGTGTTGAATGTGTAAATTGATAATTCAGTCATTCGTTTATTCCTGTTCGGAAACTGTGAGTTGGAAATTCACGAGCCAATATGTCAAGTATGATTTCAGCATTCAGATACCATTTCCACTGGAAGGATGGGTGAGATTATGCACGGACATGTTTGCAGGATGCATCTAGTGTATGTATGTGCTTGTATCTCTGTGTGTGTGTGTGTGTGTGTGTGTGTGTGTGTGTGTGTGTGTGTGTGTGTGTGTGTGTGTGAGAGAGAATCGCTGTCATATAGACTTGCTGGCAGCATTCAGACTGAAACGCCTGTGTATGTGTGTCTGTGTGTGTGTATGCTCATGAATATTTGATGAACTCATGGATTATGCAAAACAGCCCACAGACTCATTTGGGCTTCTGAATAAACACAATGGATTCAGAAAGCACGACCTAGAACAAGTTTAATATATCTCTGTCTCTCACACATACACGTACACACACACACACACACACACACACACACACACACACACACACACACGTGATATTAATAGAGTAATAGAGTGATGAGAGACATTCATGCGCACCCATTGGCATGCACTGTGATGAGATTAATATCTGAACACATGGACCCACACTCACGAGCACACACACATCATGATCCAATAAAGGATTTTGATTATGAACGATTGCTCAGTATCAGGATCATTAATCTGTGTAATATACAGTGATGCTTGAAAGTTTGTGAACCCTTTAGAATTTTCTATATTTCTGCATAAATATGACCTAAAACATCATCAGATTTTCACACAAGTCCTAAAAGTAGATAAAGAGAACCCAGTTAAACAAATGAGACAAAAATATCATCCTTGGTCATTTATTTATTGAGGAAAATGATCCAATATTACATATCTGTGAGTGGCAAAAGTATGTGAACGTCTAGGATTAGCAGTTAATTTGAAGGTGAAATTAGAGTCAGGTGTTTTCAATCAATGGGATGACAATCAGGTGTGAGTGGGCACCCTGTTTTATTTAAAGAACAGGGATCTATCAAAGTCTGATCTTCACAACACATGTTTGTGGAAGTGTATCATGGCACGAACAAAGGAGATTTCTGAGGACCTCAGAAAAAGCGTTGTTGATGCTCATCAGGCTGGAAAAGATTACAAAACCATCTCTAAAGAGTTTGGACTCCACCAATCCACAGTCAGACAGATTGTGTACAAATGGAGGAAATTCAAGACCATTGTTACCCTCCCCAGGAGTGGTCGACCAACAAAGATCACTCCAAGAGCAAGGCGTGTAACAGTCGGCAAGGTCACAAAGGACCCCAGGGTAACTTCTAAGCAACTGAAGGCCTCTCTCACATTGGCTAATGTTAATGTTCATGAGTCCACCATCAGGAGAACACTGAACAACAATGGTGTGCATGGCAGGGTTGTAAGGAGAAAGCCAATGCTCTCCAAAAGGAACATTGCTGCTCATCTGCAGTTTGCTAAAGATCACGTGGACAAGCCAGAAGGCTATTGGAAAAATGTATTGTGGATGGATGAGACCAAAATAGAACTTTTTGGTTTAAATGAGAAGCGTTATGTTTGGAGAAAGGAAAACACTGCATTCCAGCATAAGAACCTTATCCCATCTGTGAAACATAGTGATGGTAGTATCATGGTTTGGGCCTGTTTTGCTGCATCTGGGCCAGGATGGCTTGCCATCATTGATGGAACAATGAATTCTGAATTATACCAGTGAATTCTAAAGGAAAATGTCAGGACATCTGTCCATGAACTGAATCTCAAGAGAAGGTGGGTCATGCAGCAAGACAACGACCCTAAGCACACAAGTCGTTCTACCAAAGAATGGTTAAAGAAGAATAAAGTTAATGTTTTGGAATGGCCAAGTCAAAGTCCTGACCTTAATCCAATCGAAATGTTGTGGAAGGACCTGAAGCGAGCAGTTCATGTGAGGAAACCCACCAACATCCCAGATTTGAAGCTGTTCTGTATGGAGGAATGGGCTAAAATTCCTCCAAGCCAGTGTGCAGGACTGATCAACAGTTACTGGAAATGTTTAGTTGCAGTTATTGCTGCACAAGGGGGTCACACCAGATACTGAAAGCAAAGGTTCACATACTTTTGCCACCCACAGATATGTAATATTGGATCATTTTCCTCAATAAATAAATGACCAAGTATAATATTTTTGTCTCATTTGTTTAACTGGGTTCTCTTTATCTACTTTTAGGACTTGTGTGAAAATCTGATGATGTTTTAGGTCATATTTATGCAGAAATATAGACAATTCTAAAGGGCTCACAAACTTTCAAGCACCACTGTACATCCATACCTCATTTTGTATCGGCTGTCACCGGCCAGGACAACACACATAACACACAAGCCACAAACACACAGACATGTGTGATGAATCTGCCCAAACACACAGCGCCAAACAGTATGAGAGAAATGCAGACAAATATTTGAACATCTGATGGAATAAGTTGATTTTTTTCCCCATTTTTTCTTTCTTTCTTTCTTCCTTCCTTCCTTCCTTCCTTCCTTCCTTCCTTCCTTTGGTTTTCTTTTCTTGGCATGGAGTTGCATCAGATGACCTGGCTTTCTAGGTCACTTGAAATAAATCCAACAGCGATGGTTCAGGACAACCACGTTCTCTTCTTCTTCTTCATGAAGATGTCAAACTGTACAAATCTCACATTTGACAAAGGCCGCACTGAAAATATGTCCTGTATTTAAGGTTTGTTTTAACACCATTCTGTTCACTACAAATGTCCAAAATGTGTTACTTTGGTTTAAGCATGTCAGTGACATCACTGTTATTCTAAAATATGGAAACTAGCAAAATGAAAGAAGGTGCTTCTATGTGTAGGTGTATCCAACCATCCACGATGGAACCAGTTCACATATAAGAACTTCATCGTCACGTATCATCCCAACTGTATACGGTATACTGCAGCAAAACACTCGCTGGACTCCACATCTATCGTCCAGTGGGATTCAGTAAAGCCCATTACTCAGACAAATCACTACAAACATTTATAGAGCTCACTGTTAATCTTATACAACATGTTAAACTATATCAGACTGTCAGGTTTTTTTTTTTAGATCATTAATGTTTCTCAATTCTTCCTTCCTGAAGAAAGATATCAGTGAGATACTGTAACTAGCAGACTCCATTTTCTTTTCATCAAACGGCCATTTTCTTGTCATATATATATATATATATATGGAAATGCCTTGTTGATAAGAGAGGGTTAGAGGAAAATGCGCAGATTGGTTCGAGCTGCCAGAAAGGATATAGAGGATATAGTAACCTATATAAATCACTCTTTACAACCGAGGTGAGCTGAAAAGCATCTCAGCATGCAACAGCAGAAGACCACATTGGGTTCCACTCCTGCAGCCAAGAACAGGAATCTTAGAATCAAGAACAATGGCTATTAAAATGGCTGGTGAGTGTGTGTATGTATATTGAAAATTATAAACTAATAAATGTGCGTGTGTGTGTCTCTTTTAGGTGAACGCTGAGAGCTGACTGGCATTCTGTATATCAGCTATTTCTTTTATTTTACATATTTAGGGCAGTGCCATTCCTCAAAATGTTTTAAGCGCTTTTTTTTTATCTTGATCTTTATTCACATGAATAGATTAGCATCCACCATTTTTGTTTTTCCACCATTTTGTTTTCATCTATAACATATAATGGCACTATTAAAAAAAAATACGCCAAAATCATTGCAGAACACAAATGGACAGACAAATGCACTTATTGTCGTTATGAAAGGGTTAACCATGAATGAAAAAAAAAGTGCTTCATTCTCAAATCAGCTAACAGGAGCCCCCTAAAACATCCAGAGAGATTTCAACTGGAACGACTTCTGGCCCAGTGCAGTCGACCGTAACTGGTTTAAGTGGATCAGCCTTGGGTGAAAACGACAAAGGCTATGTCTCTCGATGTTTTACATTCGTTAGCAAGATGAGTTGCTGTCTTTCCTTTCGTTTCTTTCTTGTCGTCTCCCTGTTTTCTTTCCTCCTGCCTCCATAAACCTTGCCTGTCTCTCTCTATCTCATCAGCTAACCCAACTATCTCTCTTTTCTCCCTCGTGTTCTCCTCATTAGCGAAAAACCCAGGGAGCAGTGGTCACAGATTCTCATTTATTTTCATTTTTGAAACTTGCGAAGCTTCACTGAGCCTTCAGTTCTACTGCAGTCATTCTGCTAGAAACACACACACACACACACACACAAAACTGTGCTCAAACCACATACTCACCATATATCTCTATGCCTATTTGTATCCACATATTCGGTTTTCTATCCTCGTCCCACAAACACACATGACAGCACGCTAGCATAATACATACTTGTTTGAACATAACCACGAGTGCTTTGCTTCACCACAATGGCAGGGTTTACAAGCCACTAAATACAGACTACAAATCCCAACATACATAACAGAGGTTTTAAAGAGCTCATAAGTGCGGCTTAAAGATGGATATGTAGTTTTTCATGCCCGTGAGGTACAAATTACTGAAAGGATTAG
>NC_083589.1:33905834-33943334 GCF_027579695.1 Neoarius graeffei | reverse complement strand
ACATTCTAATACTCCTATACCCCATTAAACTCCAATAAACTACATTTTCACACTCCTATACTCCATGACACTCCAATAAACTACATTCTAACACTCCAATACCCCATTACACTCCAATAAACTGCATTCTCACACTCCTATACTCCATTAAAATCCAATAAACTACTTAACACTCCTATACCCCATGACATGCCAATAAACTACATTCACTCCTATACCCCATTACACTCCAATAAACTACATTCTAACACTCCTATACCCCATTACACTCCAATAAACTACATTCTAACACTCCTATACCCCATTACACTCCAGTAAATAACACTCCTATACCCTGTTACACTCCAATAAACTACATTCTAACACTCCAATACACCTTTACACTCCAATAAACTACATTCTAACATTCTGATACCCCATTGCATTTCAATAAACTACATTCTAACACTCCTATACCCCATGGCACTCCAATAAACTACATTCTCGCGTGCCTATACCCTGTTACACCCCAATAAACTACATTCTAACACTCCTATACCCTATGCCATGCCAATAAACTATATTCTCACACTCCTAGACCCCGTTACACTCCAATAAACTACATTCTAACACTCCGATACTCCATTACACTCCAATAAACTACATTCTAACACTCTGATACTCCATTACACTCCAATAAACTACATTCTCACATTCCTATACCCCATTACACTCCAATAAACTACATTCTAACACTCCTATACCCCATGACATTCCAATAAACTACATTCTAACACTCTGATACCCCATTACATTCCAAGTAATTTCATTCTAACACTCCTATACCCATTACACTCCAATAAACTACATTCTCACACTCCTATACCCTCTTACACGCCAATAAACTGTTTTCTAGCACATCTGTGCCTAGTTTCACTGTGCAGTTACATTCTAAGAAACATTTTCACATTTTCACACCCCATACCCAATAACACACACATTACTCAACAGAAAACCTGAATTCAAAAACACTGTGATGCACAACATTTAAACACCCAACAACAGTCTCCTGCCTGATTACATTTACTGTCATGTTCCATATTACATACTACATTCTAATAACCCTCATACAACATTGTACTCCACACACACTTCCTTATTTAACACCATCCCATTCAGCTCAACACAATTATTGCTCTATTCTCACATTATAAAAATATAATAGACAGTGAGAGGATAAAGAGGGAAACAGGCAGAGAGAAAGGGTAAAAAGGGAAAAACAAGCTGTGAAGTGGTTGACAGCCGCATTGTTGGGCTGTCCCATTGTCGACAATGCTTTCAGCAGCTTATTTGTCCCTCCCTCCATCTCTCCCCACCACTCACTCTCTCCCTCCCTCCCTCCCTGCTTCTCCCCTAAATCCCACTGTCTGCGAGACATGCAAACAAAAGCGGAACATGGTTCTGGCAGCAGGGTGAAGCTCAGCCCCCTCCCTCGTTCACTCCCTCTTGCTTTTCCCTCTTCTCTTTTGCAAACCGTCCTTCATGCAAATATTATCGCCAGGAAAATTTGGGCTTGACTATACATGCTTACTATGTGTAACATGTTACATTAATAATGAAGACTTCAAACACATGGAAAAAATGAAAAGCGATTCCGTAGTTAAGAGTCCAGGGCCAGCATCTCAAAAACAGTTGCTTTCAAGCACAGTTTTGGCTGTCCTTTGTAAGTGCACTGCAAGTGCTTTCTTTCCTCTTAGCGCGCACACACACACACACACACACACACACGCATTCTACAGCGAATATGAATCCCAGCCGTGTGTCAGTGTGTTACCTCAGCAGCAGCTCCTCGCTGGTCCTCATGGTGACAGGGTTGTTGGTGGTAGAGGAGTAGCGCATGCCATCCACACACACACTAGGCACAAAGCCTCGTTCAGACGAGTGCTCTAACATCACTGTAACTCAACACATGCACGTGCACTGCGCTGCACACATTCACACACACACACCCACAATCCTCGCGCTTTCGACTATGTCCGTATGCACACTTTCTCTTTGCCTTTCTCTTTCTCTTTTGAATCCCGCCAACGTCCTCTCGTTCTCTCGCTCTCTGGTGCAGCACTCCCACACACTCACCCAGTCCTCAACCCTAGCTGTCTTCCTCCCCTCCCTCTCGCTTTCGCTCTTTCACTCTCTCTCCCTCTCTCTGCCACTCTGTCTCTCCACCTACCTCCCTCTGTCTGATTCACTCGGCTGTAATAACCCTTTCTGACAGCTCGTGTTGTTGTTGTGGGCCAGTGGTAACACTGTATTGCCTGCTGTTGCCCCAGACAACTCGATCTAGCTCATGAGAACATTGAGCAACCTGACATTCTCATATATGACAGGTTAACATCCTCAGTTAATTATGCTACAAAGCATTTTAATACGCATGTCATAATAATAATAATAATAATAATAATAATACATGCATGCATGCATAAATAATTGTATACTTTTCTATTTATTGAAGCAATGTTAATATTCTATCATAATGACAGTGTTACACTGTTACAGTATTCTAATTTTGTACATGTGATGTGAATTGTGGTGAATTTGATACGAGGTCATTCTCTAGTAACAATGAACAGTTATTCCACGAAATCGAGTCGTACATGAGCTGATAGCCGATGAGGTGCATAGCACCGAGTCGGCTATAAGCCATATACGGCGAGATTGAGAGGAATAACCGTTTTATTCTATCCACATTCACTGGATTTTGAGAAATAAAACATTTTTATTTTTTGCAAATTTGATAAATAAAAACTTTATACAAAACGTCCGACAAAATCATTTCCGGTTAGAATGTAAACAAACCAGCAAAATGACAGTAGCAATTTGTGAAAAATGCTATAATAATCTCATCTCATTATCTCTAGCCACTTTATCCTTCTACAGGGTCGCAGGGAAGCTGGAGCCTATCCCAGCTGACTATGGGCGAAAGGCGGGGTACACCCTGGACAAGTCGCCAGGTCATCACAGGGCTGACACATAGACACAGACAACCATTCACACTCACGGTCAATTTAGAGTCACCAGTTAACCTAACCTGCATGTCTTTGGACTGTGGGGGAAACCAGAGCACCCGGAGGAAACCCACGCGGACACGGGGAGAACATGCAAACTCCGCACAGAAAGGCCCTCGCTGGCCCCGGGGCTCGAACCCAGGACCTTCTTGCTGTGAGGCAACAGCGCTAACCACTACACCACCGTGCCGCCCTGCTATAATAATAATAATAATAATAATTCTCGCCCGTAGTCAGCTGGGATAGGCTCCAGCTTGCCTGCGACCCTGTAGAACAGGATAAAGCGGCTAGAGATAATGAAATGAAATGAAATGAAATAATAATTCTTGAATTTAAAAAAAAAAAGATACGTTCTTACCATCAAATACTTTTATTCCATATTTTGTTGGGGGGGGTTGTGTGTATTTTTGGGGGTTTTGTTTTCAAGTAGAGTTTTTATTTCATCCTAGCTTGATTCAGCAACACGCTCCGCCATTTTGCTTTTCTCTACTCACGGTACATAAGCTGATATCCTAGTAGTAGAGTAGCCAATCAGAACGCGCGATTGCTTATATGCCGTGAATGTGGATAGAACAATTCCTGATATTTCACTCCAATGACATCACTCCCAGTGTTCACCTGCTGGCTTGATGCGCGTTGTCAAAATGGTGAACCGATTCGAAATTAAAATTCTTTTGATTAACTTGTGTTAATTTTTTTTTTTAGATTTGTCCGTACAATATAAAGAACATTACACGCTGGCGTGAAGATATGAAGTTTATCTTCTTGTGTTGAAAAATATTTCACTCGTTTGCTTCACTCACTCGTGAATATATACATTCACCACTCGAAGATAAACTTTATATCTTTGCGCGACCGTGTTCTAATACAGATAGTTAATAGAAATCAAAATTTACATTCTTTAAAAAAAAAAGTTGTACGATAAGTATCCTCTATTTACTTACTAAACTCCACATTTCCATGTGGCTGTGGTGGTACCTTTAACTTCTGTACATTTCATACTGTATATATCTTTCACCTGGAATCGTGCACATGGTGTAACTTTAATAAACAGATTTAAGTCCGTTATTAAACCACAATTACGTTTTACCTTAAAGGTGTATAACGTAAATATAAAATCTGAAAGCTACACCATGTATCATATACTGTATATCAAATGCATTTCTGTTTCATCTTAATTCTAAGTCTCGCTGTTCCTATAAGGCAAGTCTTTGTTGTTCATGGCATGCTATTTGGTGTAATTAATAATTCCCTTCGTCTTGGCCTTTGAATTGTGCTAGTAGAGCGTATCAATTTTCAATTTCAGTTTCAATTACAAGTTGAAATTGAACAAGCCTTAAACAAGTCCAGGGTTAGACTCTTTAAAATAAAACAAAATACCACAAGATCATTCGAAAGAAATCTTTAGAGGAAGTGAGACATGAAATGGAAACCCATCCTCTTTGGCAAAGTGAGACTGTATTACAATCGAAAGGAGTACAAGTATAGTTCAAGAGTCGAACTGATATGAACAAAGGGACATGGCTCAAACAGAGTCAAAATCACTGTGATGCATCATGTTCTGTAACTGCTTTATCCTGCTCAGGGTCAGAGCAGATCTGGAGTCTAACCCAGGAACACTGGATGTAGATATAAGGCAGGAATACAACCGGGATGGGAGATGGGCATGTTTTTGAAATGTGAGAAGAAAATGGAAACTGGGGGAAAAGAACCCTGGTGCAGCATCTTCCTTTCTTTAGAAGAAGAAGCCTTTATTTGTCACACATACACTCAAGCACAGACTAAAGCACACAGTGAAATTCCTCCTCTGAAGCAGTGAACACACACATGCATACACAAGTGAGCAGTGAGCACACACACATACTGTACCCAGAGCAGTGGGCAGCTATGCTACAGCAGTTGTGGGTTAAGTGCTTTGTTCAAGGGCACTTCAGCCCCAGGACATGGCTGCCCCATGTTAACCAAACCTGCATATCTGTGAAAGTCACAGACACAGGGAGAACACGCAAACTCCACGCAGAAAGGCCCCCATCTGCCGCAGGGCTCGGACCCAGAACCTCCTTGCTGTGAGGCGACAGTGATAACCAAGACGCCACCGTGCCATTACATTACAGACATTTAGCAGACGCTTTTATCCAGAGCGACGTACAATGTACCCAGAGCAGCCTGGGGAGCAGTTGGGGATTAGTTGCCTTGCTCAAGGGCACTTCAGCCATTCCTGCTGGTCCAGGGAATCGAACCGGCAACCTTTTGGTCCCAAAGCTGCTTCTCTAACCATTGGCTTCCTCCCTTTCAATCTGATCGAAGACTTTAAAATCTGCCATGGAACTCGAACTTCATCTTCTAGCTGTTTCCCTTCCTGAATAATTACAACCCTCATGTTCTAAGTCATTTAAATGGAATGTGGCAAGCATATGATTTTTTTTCATACTGTTTCATGCAGAATGTCATTTTATGGAGCACTTGCATGTGACGTCACAGCCGATCCAGATTGTGACAGACGCCATCTTGTCGGTCAAACGCCATATTCCGCCTTCTACTTCTACTTTTACTTCTACCTTTTCTTCTGGAAAACCCTACTATATACAATTCTACTACAACGGCTGCGGCTACAAGCTCTCCCTACCTGTGCACGTTTTTTATGTTTTTTGTGTGTATTTTTGCGTGTTGTTCGTCTGTACCGGACTTCAATATCCACTACAACCGTATGGACTTACTGGACATTGGTTTCCAGCAGAAAATGACGGTTTGTAGCGATTTCCATCGCATGCACAACATTCCGGACGAGAAAAAAAAAAACATTCCGGACGAGATAGCGAGACCAGCGGGGTCTCCGTGGATTGTTATCGGAAGCAAAGCGAAGGAGGCGGCGCCGGGAGCGGAAGCAAAAGCGAGGCTGCAGAGCCGGCCTGTTGACTAAGCTCAGAAAACAGCCACTCAAATCTCCACTGCCAAGCCTCTACCTCTCCAACGCCAGATCCATGTAAACAACACGGACGATTTGGAATTACCTTATTCTATTCTATAATCGGCTGGTCAGTGCTATACTCAATACTTAAGTGACTTACCCATCCAATGAGGATTCTTGTTTACAAGATGCCACATCTGAGTCGCTGACAAATCCTGAATTTCTGTAAAGAAAACTGTCCAGAGATTTATAAGCACGCAGTGCTTCACCACTGAACAGCGAGGGAAAGTTAATGAGGTAATTATACACGTCCGGTATTCCGCTGGCAGTTCAAAATCCGGTCGTGAAAACTCCGTCCGGTAAGCCATAAGGGTCACAAATCTGTAGATCGTTTATTTTAGACATATATCTAGTTATCTGTTCATTAGAAAAATGAGCCGTGTAGTCCGTCGGTTGAAATTGATCCATTCTGTACACGAGTGCAGCAGTATTCAGCGGTGTTTTTGACCGACAAGATGGCGGTTGTGTACTTTCCGGTCACGTGACTGCAAGATCTCTATAATACTTTATTCACCCCGATCTGAGATATGCAGTAATCCGAGATGATCCTTTCATCTGGTTCTTGCTTAAACTAGAAATGAAAAATGTGCAGTTTTAGTTCACATACAATACTTCTCATCCCGATCCGAATAATACAGTATTTTTTGGTGTTACTATCAAACTCCACAATAATTTATTACCCTTGTGCATAACTATTGGTTCTAGTGTGTCTGTCTAAAATCTTTAGTCATGAAGCAGGACCGGCTTCCCAGAAATCCGTGAGGTATTACCACAACTAACAGACAAAGCTCAGAAACAAGATGAATTTTAACATGCTGAGGAGTTGCGCCTGTTTCGATCACTGAGCAATGGAAGTGAATCAGCGGGAGTGTATTGCAAAAAGCGTATCATTACATGATAAAATCTGAACTGCCATCGCTTTCTTTTCACTACCTGTTTCTCACCTCTCACTTTTCTTTTTCTCTGCTTATCCCATATCTCCTTCTTTGATGACTTTTTTACTCAGGCTTTTCCGTATGTCTCTCAAGGTACCTTTAAAAAGAACAGCCTTTTTTTCTTTTTTTTTTAAACGCTTTATGAATGTTTCATTGTCAGAAGTAGTTCCAGGCCAGCCATTCATTATGGGAGAAAATGTAACACAGCAGCCTACAGATGACTCCTGGATCATTTACATTAGATAATGGATAAAGTCATTTCCTTTCCAAAACATCTGCTATTATGTAGAACGAAGGGACACCAAGCTTGAGTGTAACATGTGAGCCATAAGCCAGAGAAACACAAGAACTAGAAACAAGGAACTTGACAGTACAGTGGTGCTTGAAAGTTTGTGAACTCTTGAGAATTGTCTATATTTCTGTATAAATATGACCTAAAACATCATCAGATTTTCACACAAGTCCTAAAAGTAGATAAAGAGAACCCAGTTAAACAAATGAGACAAAAATATCATACTTAGTTATTTATTTATTGAGGAAAATGATCCAATATTACATATCTGTGAGTGGCAAAAGTATGTGAACCTCTAGATTAGCAGTTAATTTGAAGGTGAAATTAGAGTCAGGTGTTTTCAATCAATGGGATGACAATCAGGTGTGAGTTTTAAAGAACGGGGATCTATCAAAGTCTGATCTTCACAACACGTTTGTGGAAGTGTATCATGGCACGAACAAAGGAGATTTCTGAGGACCTCAGAAAAAGCGTTGTTGATGCTCATCTGGCTGGAAAAGGTTACAAAACCATCTCTAACGAGTTTGGACTCCACCAATCCACAGTCAGACAGATTGTGTACAAATGGAGGAAATTCAAGACCATTGCTACCCTCCCCAGGAGTGGTCAACCAACAAAGATCACTCCAAGAGCAAGGCATGTAATAGTCGGCAAGGTCATAAAGGACCCCAGGGTAACTTCTAAGCAACTGAAGGCCTCTCTCACATTGGCTAATGTTAATGTTCATGAGTCCACCATCAGGAGAACACTGAACAACAGTGGTGTGCATGGCAGGGTTGCAAGGAGAAAGCCACTGCTCTCCAAAAAGAACATTGTTGCTCATCTGCAGTTTGCTAAAGATCACGTGGACAAGCCAGAAGGCTATTGGAAAAATGTTTTGTGGACGGATGAGACCAAAATAGAACTTTTTGGTTGAAATGAGAAGCGTTATGTTTGGAGAAAGGAAAACACTGCATTCCAGTATAAGACCCGTATCCCATCTGTGAAATATGGTGGTGGTAGTATCACGGTTTGGGCCTGTTTTGCTGCATCTGGGCCAGGATGGCTTGCCATCATTGATGGAACAATGAATTCTGAATTATACCAGTGAATTCTAAAGGAAAATGTCAGGACATCTGTCCATGAACTGAATCTCAAGAGAAGGTGGGTCATGCAGCAAGACAACGATCCTAAGCACACAAGTCGTTCTACCAAAGAATGGTTAAAGAAGAATAAAGTTAATGTTTTGGAATGGCCAAGTCAAAGTCCTGACCTTAATCGAAACGAAATGTTGTGGAAGGACCTGAAGCGAGCAGTTCATGTGAGGAAACCCACCAACATCCCAGAGTTGAAGCTGTTCTGTATGGAGGAATGGGCTAAAATTCCTCCAAGCCGGTGTGCAGGACTGATCAACAGTTACTGGAAACGTTTAGTTGCAGTTATTGCTGCACAAGGGGGTCACACCAGATACTGAAAGCAAAGGTTCACATACTTTTGCCACTCACAGATATGTAATATTGGATCATTTTCCTCAATAAATAAATGACCAAGTATAATATTTTTGTCTCATTTGTTTAACTGGGTTCTCTTTATCTACTTTTAGGACTTGTGTGAAAATCTGATGATGTTTTAGGTCATATTTATGCAGAAATATAGACAATTCTAAAGAGTTCACAAACTTTCAAGCACCACTGTACATGGACAACAGCTCAGGTTGCATAAGGTTTGCATAACTTTGCATAAAACATTCCTGACACACACTGGTTCATCCTGAATGCTGCTACTGAATAGATGAGGGATTTTTTTTTTCATTGTTCTTAGTGATGTTGTAAAAGTAACTTCTCTTTTAGTACAGAATATGCTGATGCTGTATCATAAAGATAAGAAAGCATCATAATTTTGCCTGAAGTTACAACTTAAATGAGTAACACGCTAGCAAATGTGCATCTTATGGGAGATCAGGGTGGAGAAATCAGGAAAAGCATGTCAAGTTTCTTGTTTTTCTTGCCAGGAATCTTAAATATCTAAAAAATAAAAAAAAATTAAAAAGGACACGAACATGATTTACCTCCGGTTAAGTACAGATAAGGGAAAAACGACTGAGTGCTCAAATACCTGCGCGCTTTATCCTATTCACTTTTGCTTCACCTGTAAAATCACAGAGAATTTTGGACTTTTTTTTTCTGCTGCATTGAACTGTAATTTTCTCAGTTTTCTTCGTGTTTCCACATCCCAGCGTGTCCCTGATTAATTCATGCAAGGTAATTTATCCCAGTGTACTTCGGTCGATGTGTGTAGTGCAGCAAGAGGTCGAATTTGAGAACAAGTGTCATGCACTGTAACATCAAGGGGCATCATGTTACCAGCAAATCAAATTTTAAAAAAATCTAGAGATATATATTTTTTCCTGGTTGTTGGACGTGAGAAGAAAAACCCTTGCTCTAGCAGACTGCTGCACCTGCTTTATTGATTATGATAAAAAAAAAACTAACAACCATAATCTGCTTGTCCAACTCATTATTTGTTCACCCCAGGAAACAGTACTCAACACAGTTTGATAACATTTGGCAGATAGCACATGCTAATCACATGCAGCCTCCAGCATTATGTTCTCGATAATGCAGTGAACTCGAGGCTTTGTTTTATCAAAGTCATCAAAATGTTATTTTTGCAAACCAACTTGCTGCTCACGGCCATTTAACACTGACATACACTTGCATTGTGTTATGGTTAATCCTTATCTGAGGAAAATTTCAGAGATGGATAGAAGGTTTTGACAGTTAACAATAATAATAATAATAATAATAATAATCTACACTGGCGGCACGGTGGTGTAGTGGTTAGCGCTGTCGCCTCACAGCAAGAAGGTCCTGGGTTCGAGCCCCATGGCCGGCGAGGGCCTTTCTGTGCGGAGTTTGCATGTTCTCCCCGTGTCCGCGTGGGTTTCCTCCGGGTGCTCCGGTTTCCCCCACAGTCCAAAGACATGCAGGTTAGGTTAACTGGTGGCTCTAAATTGACCGTAGGTGTGAATGTGAGTGTGAATGGTTGTCTGTGTCTATGTGTCAGCCCTGTGATGACCTGGCGACTTGTCCAGGGTGTACCCCGCCTTTCGCCCGTAGTCAGCTGGGATAGGCTCCAGCTTGCCTGCGACCCTGTAGAAGGATAAAGCGGCTAGAGATAATGAGATGAGATAATCTACACTACTAAAGGAAGGCTGTCTGTCTCTCTGTTTGTTCATCTATACAAATCGACATGGCTGGACGCACATACTCCATACTTTGCACATGGATTGGTGACACCCCAGAGGGGCCCAAGACAACATTTTCGATTTTCCAAAACATGGGATTAGTGCTTATCCAACACATTATTCAGGCTACATGCTCACACTAACACACTATGCTAATCCAAGACACTATCATTTCCCATAGGCTACATGCTCGCGCTAACACATTGTGCGCAGCCTCGGCAGGGAATCCCCTCCCCCATTCGCCTGGGAGTTTCGATGGGACGGGACCTTGCAATCAGCACTCCTTGTCGGAGACTTCTGCTAGGGCCGAGTCTATGTCTCTTCAGTGACGGGCAATAACTACTATGTCTCCTCTTTCCCACGGGCAATAACTGCTAGTAATAATAATAATCATCATCATCATCATCATCATCATCATCAGAAGAGAAGAACAGGAAGAAGAATTATTGATGCAAAATTAATTACCTGATTATTTAAACAATCTTACACTACATAAAATAACACAAGTTCCTCATGTGAAGTTGGTGATGAACATACACCATGTTCAGCCATAGTTTGGAAATTATTTATTTATTTTGGACTTTCGCCCCAGATTTTCTCCCTAATTTCATCATGGCCAGGGTGTTATGGTGGTGTATTGGTTAGCACTGTCGCCTCACAGCAAGAATGTTCTGGGTTTCAGCCCTACGGCCGATGGAGGCCTTTCTGTGTGGAGTTTGCATGTTCTCCCCGTATCTGCGTGGGTTTCCTCTGGGTGCTCCGGTTTCCCCCACAGTCCAAAGACATGCAGGTTAGGCTAATTGGTGGCTCTAAATTGACCTTGAGTGTGAACGGTTGTTTGTGTCTATGTGTCAGCCCTGAGATGAGCTGGCGACTTGTCCAGGGTGTAAGGCAAGGCAAGGCAAGTTTATTTATATAGCGCATTTCATACACAGTGGCAGTTCAATGTGCTTTACAGAAGTAAAAGCAAAACAGTAAACAATAGAAAATAAAATTACATAAAATAAATGGGGAAGAAAAATAATAAGAATTAAACAATAGTAGAAATAAAATAATAAAATGAAGTAAAAGTTCAGTAAAAAACAGCAGAATAAAATAGAATAAAAGTTAAGTAAAGTTTAAAACATGTAAAGATGACGATATTAATCAGTTAGCAGAAAGCATCTGAGAACAGCTTGGCCTTTAGTCTAGATTTAAAGCTGCCAACAGCAGGAGCATTTTTGATGTCCTCTGGGAGTTGGTTCCATAGCTGTACTGCATAGTAGCTAAAAGCTGCTTCACCACACTTTGTTTTAACAACAGGTTTTACCAGTAAATTTTGCTGCTGCGATCTGGTAGATCTGATTGGGTTAGGCCGCTGCAACATATCAGAGAGGTAATTGGGCCCTGTACCATTTAGAGATTTGTACACCAGCAGCAATGCTTTAAAGTCAATTCTGTAGCTTACTGGAAGCCAGTGAAGGGACCTTAGAATTGGAGTAATGTGCTCTGTTCTTTTTGTTCATGTGAGAACCCTCGCCGCTGCATTTTGAACCAGCTGAAGTCGTTTGATGGTCTTTTTTGGCAGGCCTGTGAAAAGGCCATTGCAGTAATCAACCCTACTAGAGATGAAGGCATGTATAAGTTTTTCCAGATCATCTTTTGACATAAGTCCTCTTAGTTTGGAAATGTTTTTTAGGTGATAAAATGCCGATTTAGTGATTGCTTTCATGTGACTGTCAAAGTTTAGCTCGCTGTCAATGAAAACACCAAGATTTTTAACCATATCTTTTGTTTTAATCCCCTTTGTGTCAAGAATAGTGGTAATCCTGAGTCTTTCATCTTTTTTCCCCAATAGAATTACTTCTGTTTTATCTGTGTTCAGCTGAAGAAAATTTTGTGACATCCAGTTGTTGATTTGGTCGATACACTGGTAGAGACATTCAAGGGGGGCATAATCATTAGGTGATGGAGCAAAATAAATTTGGGTGTCATCTGCATAGCAGTGAGACAAAATTGAGTTGTTCTTGATAATTTGTCCAAGTGGGAGCATATAAAGGTTGAATAGTAATGGTCCAAGGATCGACCCCTGGGGGACACCACAGGTCAAGGACATTGATGTTGAGGTACAATTTCCCATGGTAACAGAGAAGCTTCTATCTTTTAAGTATGATTTTAACCAATTGATAACTTTACCAGTCAACCCAACCCAGTGTTCAAGTCGATATAGCAGTGTACCCCGCCTCTCGCCCATAGTCAGCTGGGATAGGCTCCAGTTTGCCTATGACCCTGCACAGGATAAGGATAATGGATGGATGGATTTAGTCATGGCCAATTCCTGCCCACCAGACACCTCTGCTGTATCACATGACAGCTACCGACCAGGCTACGTGCATCTTTTCAGACTGCTGCTCAGGCAACATCAGGGAGGAAACAGCTATCCACCCACCTCCACACGTATGGGCTCATGGTTGGCTAGTGTCACTGTGATTGATATATGCGAGAGCATGTCACCCCTCCCTCCCTGAGAGCATGGCCAATTTTGCTCTCTTGGGCTCCCAGCTGTGGCATTCGAATTTGCACTCTCTGGATTGATAGGGCAAACACTTTTCTGTTCCACCACTTGGGAGCCCCAAAGTTTTGAAATTAGGTTCCAAAATAAGCACCGGGATCCTGTCGAGGGTAAAAGATTTATAAGGTGTGCTTTATGGCCAGGGATTATTTTGAGAAAGTTTACAGGGAGAAAAGTAATTTAGGACCAGAGCTCCAGAACACTTTATTTAGACAGACAAATGTAGACAGTCTATAAAACATCTATATACTGTTATGACGCAGCCTACAAACTAATTCTCAACGACAACAAACTTTTCATCGACACTCCATAAAACAGAGTAGGGATGCGTAGACTAGGGTTGAGTTAATCATCTATAGATGGTCTGTGTATAAATCTATGAAACATCAACAACAATAAACATTATACTGTCCAAGTAATGTCTTACAAATGTTTCTAGTGGCTTAAATTCAAGTTATAGTGACCTTAGATATTCATTTTCCACCCAAAAAGAACCATTACATTACTAATATTATGTTATCTGGTTTAAATATATAGCAGATAGCATATGTACATTTTTCAAAAAAAAAAAAGAAAAATGAAAAATGGACCAGATGCGTGGACCAGATAATTCTATGTGAAATGTGTACGACAAGCATCACTGGTACACCACATCAACATCTCTCCCTCTCCCTCTCTCTCTGTCTCTTTCTCTCTCTAATGAAAGCTTGTCTGAGGGAATGTAATGGCTGTCTGGAACCAGCCCCATGGAGTGGCAGCCATATGGGCACAGCTGGACAGGAGAGCTGGCAAAGAAAGGAAATGCCACGTTTATTACCGGTCAATTTGAATTTGAGACGCTTTAAACATTGGGAGATCTGAGGACTCATACCGGTAGCCTGATCCACTGTTACACTGTTAGTTATTTGTGTGTATATGGGATTGGAGAGGTGTGGAAAGCAAGCTAGATGAACAAGATGGCATGAGAGAAAGAGAAAAATAATAATAAAAATGAGCAGTTACTGACAGGCATTAAGCAGCACTGTGCCAGACACTGATTTCTTGTGATCTCCAGCAAGAACACTCGATTAGTCACGTCTGAGCCAAGGGAGCATGGAGGCCATTATGAGTCATTAAAAGCTTTATTCACCTTTAGTGGCAAGAGAAGAGAAGAGAAGAGAAGAGAAGAGAAGAGAAGAGAAGAGAAGAGAAGAGAAGAGAAGAGAAGAGAAGAGAAGAGAAGAGAAGAGAAGAGAAGCTGGCTATGTATGCTTTGGAGCAACATACACCATATAAAAATAACCTTAGATGATCTTTCCCTCCATCTCCCTTTCGCTCTCCCCATCTTCTTGTCTCCCAGGTTTACCCCTTACGAAGATAGACAGACAGAGGGACAGACACACAGGCAGATATCTATCTATCTATCTATCTATCTATCTATCTATCTATCTATCTATCTATCTACAACCCCGATTCCAAAAAAGTTGGGACAAAGTACAAATTGTAAATAAAAACGGAATGCAATAATTTACAAATCTCAAAAACTGATATTGTATTCACAATAGAACATAGACAACATATCAAATGTCGAAAGTGAGACATTTTGAAATTTCATGCCAAATATTGGCTCATTTGAAATTTCATGACAGCAACGCATCTCAAAAAAGTTGGGACAGGGGCAATAAGAGGCTGGAAAAGTTAAAGGTACAAAAAAGGAACAGCTGGAGGACCAAATTGCAACTCATTAGGTCAATTGGCAATAGGTCATTAACATGACTGGGTATAAAAAGAGCATCTTGGAGTGGCAGAGGCTCTCAGAAGTAAAGATGGGAAGAGGATCACCAATCCCCCTAATTCTGCGCCGACAAATAGTGGAGCAATATCAGAAAGGAGTTCGACAGTGTAAAATTGCAAAGAGTTTGAACATATCATCATCTACAGTGCATAATATCATCAAAAGATTCAGAGAATCTGGAAGAATCTCTGTGCGTAAGGGTCAAGGCTGGAAAACCATACCGGGTGCCTGTGATCTTCGGGCCCTTAGACGGCACTGCATCACATACAGGCGTGCTTCTGTATTGGAAATCACAAAATGGGCTCAGGAATATTTCCAGAGAACATGATCTGTGAACACAATTCACCGTGCCATCCGCCGTTGCCAGCTAAAACTCTATAGTTCAAAGAAGAAGCCGTATCTAAACATGATCCAGAAGCGCAGACGTCTTCTCTGGGCCAAGGCTCATTTAAAATGGACTGTGGCAAAGTGGAAAACTGTTCTGTGGTCAGACGAATCAAAATTTGAAGTTCTTTATGGAAATCAGGGACGCCGTGTCATTCGGACTAAAGAGGAGAAGGACGACCCAAGTTGTTATCAGTGCTCAGTTCAGAAGCCTGCATCTCTGATGGTATGGGGTTACATTAGTGCGTGTGGCATGGGCAGCTTACACATCTGGAAAGACACCATCAATGCTGAAAGGTATATCCAGGTTCTAGAGCAACATATGCTCCCATCCAGACGACGTCTGTTTCAGGGAAGACCTTGCATTTTCCAACATGACAACGCCAAACCACATACTGCATCAATTACAGCATCATGGCTGTGTAGAAGAAGGGTCCGGGTACTGAACTGGCCAGCCTGCAGTCCAGATCTTTCACCCATAGAAAACATTTGGCGCATCATAAAACGGAAGATATGACAAAAAAGACCTAAGACAGTTGAGCAACTAGAATCCTACATTAGACAAGAATGGGTTAACATTCCTATCCCTAAACTTGAGCAACTTGTCTCCTCAGTCCCCAGACGTTTACAGACTGTTGTAAAGAGAAAAGGGGATGTCTCACAGTGGTAAACATGGCCTTGTCCCAACTTTTTTGAGACGTGTTGTTGTCATGAAATTTAAAATCACCTAATTTTTCTCTTTAAATGATACATTTTCTCAGTTTAAACATTTGATATGTCATCTATGTTCTATTCTGAATAAAATATGGAATTTTGAAACTTCCACATCATTGCATTCCGTTTTTATTTACAATTTGTACTTTGTCCCAACTTTTTTGGAATCGGGGATCTATCTATCTATCTATCTATCTATCTATCTATCTATCTATCTATCTATCTATCTATCTATCTATCCAGATACGGTAGATAGTTAGATAGATAGATTCTGTATCTCCAACCACCAGATGCACACAGATACACATGAAAACTGATTCATCTTATCTTCATCTAATCTCATGTGTCTCCTCACCGTACCCCGATCCTCTTTCATCCCGGCTATGTGAAGCCGCCCCCCCTCTCTCTACTGCTGAAGGCTGAAGTCATACACCAAAACAGATAAATAATTTAGGCAAAAGAAAAAGCCTTGACACAGCAGTTTGGGCTTGAAAGTGTGAGGCATAAAACTTGCATTAGCTACACACTTTCACAATCAGACCATCAATGAAGAATTAATCACATCTTTAACATGCATGTGCTCACTCACTCACTCACTCACTCACACAGACACACACACGTGCGTGCAAGCAGGACAGGGAGTATTACGACCCCATGAGAGTGCTGTGTTGATGTAAGAGTTTCGGAGATCATGTGATACGCTTTAAATACAGCTGCTTTCATGTATACATCCCAAACTAGAACAGTTAATTCAACACTCTAGGACATAGGGGGATCTGATTTCCATTGCCACAAGGACACGTTCATGTGTGTGTGTGTGTGTGTGTGTGTGTGCGTGTGTGTGTGTGTGTGTTGCACTCAGCCCATATATATCTCATCTCATCTCATTATCTCTAGCTGCTTTATCCTGTTCTACAGGGTCGCAGGCAAGCTGGAACCTATCCCAGCTGACTACGGGCGAAAGGCGGGGTACACCCTGGACAAGTCGCCAGGTCAGCACAGGGCTAGCCCATATATATATATATATATATATATATATATATATAAAACAATTATTGTAGAAAATCGAGTCGTACATGAGCTGATAGCCGACGAGTCGTGTAGCACCGAGTTGTCTATAAGCCGTGTACGACGAGATTGAGTGGAATAACTGTTTTACTCTATCCACATTCACTGGATTTTGAGAAACAGAGCATTTTTATTTTTTGCAAATTCTATAAATAAAAGAGTTTATACAAAACAGCCGACAAAATCATTTCCGCTTAGAATGTAAACAAACCGGCAAAATGACTGGAGCAATTTGTGAAAAATGCGATCATAATAATAATAATTCTTGAAAAAGGCAGCACGGTGGTGTAGTGGTTAGCACTGTCATCTCACAGCAAGAAGGTCCGGGTTCGAGCCCCGTGGCCGGCGAGGGCCTTTCTGTGCGGAGTTTGCATGTTCTCCCCGTGTCCGCGTGGGTTTCCTCCGGGTGCTCCGGTTTCCCCCACAGTCCAAAGACATGCAGGTTAGGTTAACTGGTGACTCTAAATTGACCGTAGGTGTGAGTGTGAATGGTTGTCTGTGTCTATGTGTCAGCCCTGTGATAACCTGGCGACTTGTCCAGGGTGTACCCCGCCTTTCGCCCGTAGTCAGCTGGGATAGGCTCCAGCTTGCCTGCGACCCTGTAGAACAGGATAAAGCGGCTAGAGATAATGAGAATCATTTCAACAAGATGCTAAAATAGTTTTGGATTAATCCGTACACTTTATGAGCCTCACCAATACACCTGCTCATACATGCGATTTTCCAATTAGCCAATCACATGGCAGCAGTGCAATAGAGAAAATGATTCAGATGTAGGTCAAAAGCTTCAGGTCATATCAAACATCAAAATGAGGAAAAATGTTAGATTCTCTGTGAATCTGCCTGTGGCATTGTTGGGCAAGTTTGAGTATTTCAGAAATGGCTAATCTCCTGTGGTGAGTAAAACCAAAACCATCCAGTTCTGTGGGAGGAAACGTCTTGTTGATGAGAGAGGTCGGAGGAGAACGGCTGGATGGATTCGAGTTGACATGAAGGTGACGGCAATTCAAGTCACAACCGTTGATGCTTGAGATGCATCAGGATGCATCACCATAATTGTGTCCCAGACTACCTTGCACAATGGTCTTGCACACCTGTGCATCAGGTTCAAATCCCCACCCATGCCAGGACCTGATCTTTCCAGGCAGTCTCCCATTCCAGTACTAACCAGGCCCTTGAGGTGCACTGGGTGGCACCGATCTCCGTTTCAGTAACCCTCGGCCTCTCACATAGCTAGGGTTATGGTGTGGGGGGGTCCTCTAGTAAACACAAGAGATTGACTCCATATTTGTATTTGTCGTGCCTCGCCAGACCATTTTGATAATGGTCTTTGATATGACCTGACCACAAGTAGAACTCACGATATTCTGGTTGAGGGACGGACATGCTAACCACAAGGCCAGCTCACAGTACACTCATGCTTAGCACTGTCTAATTGTGATCTGATCTCCAAAGATGGATGTTGGAAAGATGAAAATCTGAACGGAGCCAGTGTAGATCACTGTAGCAAATCAAAATTAGGAAATCATCATCATGGAGCTGAACGTAGTAAGGTGACAGGGGCAGCCATCATGAATAACAGGAATCATCCATCCATCATCTGTAGCCGCTTATCCTGTCCTACAGGGTCGCAGGCAAGCTGGAGCCTATCCCAGCTGACTACGGGCGAAAGGCGGGGTACACCCTGGACAAGTCGCCAGGTCATCGCAGGGCTGACACATAGAGACACACAACCGTTCACACTCACATTCACACCTACGGTCAATTTAGAGTCACCAGTTAACCTAACCTGCATGTCTTTGGACTGTGGGGGAAACCGGAGCACCCGGAGGAAACCCACGCAGACACGGGTAGAACATGCAAACTCCTAACAAGAATCATGTTTTTCTTATTTTTTTCACATCAGTAATACCTCATAGTGACACATCTCCCAAAACTTGACGGTGTTACTGGAAGTTATTGCAGATGATAATACAGTTATATACTCTTGGAGGTTACATTTGTAAATATACACAGTATTATACTGTTTTACAAAACCATTTCTTTGAAATCAAGATGACACCAGTCACAAATTATGATGTATAGGATATGGTAAAGAACAGAGCCTCTCTTTCTCTCGCTCTCTCTCTCTCTCTCTCTCTCGTACTATAGTAGTGCTTGAAAGTTTGTGAACCCTTTAGAATTTTCTATATTTCTGCATAAATATGACCTAAAACATCATCAGATTTTCACACAAGTCCTAAAAGTAGATAAAGAGAACCCAGTTAAACAAATGAGACAAAAATATTATACTTGGTCATTTATTTATTGAGGAAAATGATCCAATATTACATATCTGTGAGTGGCAAAAGTATGTGAACCTTTGTTTTCAGTATCTGGTGTGACCCCCTTGTGCAGCAATAACTGCAACTAAACGTTTGCGGTAACTGTTGATCAGTCCTGCATACCGGCTTGGAGGAATTTTAGCCCATTCCTCCGTACAGAACAGCTTCAACTCTGGGATGTTGGTGGGTTTCCTCACATGAACTGCTCACTTCAGGTCCTTGTACAACATTTTGATTGGATTAAGGTCAGGACTTTGACTTGGCCATTCCAAAACATTAACTTTATTCTTCTTTAACCATTCTTTGGTAGAACGACTTGTGTGCTTAGGGTCGTTGTCTTGCTGCATGACCCACCTTCTCTTGAGATTCAGTTCATGGACAGATGTCCTGACATTTTCCTTTAGAATTTGCTGGTATAATTCAGAATTCATTGTTCCATCAATGATGGCAAGCCATCCTGGCCCAGATGCAGCAAAACAGGCCCAAACCATGATACTACCACCACCATGTTTCACAGATGGGATAAGGTTCTTATGCTGGAATGCAGTGTTTTCCTTTCACCAAACATAACGCTTCTCATTTAAACCAAAAAGTTCTATTTTGGTCTCATCCATCCACAATACATTTTTCCAACAGCCTTCTGGCTTGTACACGTGATCTTTAGCAAACTGCAGATGAGCAGCAATGTTCTTTTTGGAGAGCAGTGGCTTTCTCCTTGCAACCCTGCCATGCACACCATTGTTGTTCAGTGTTCTCCTGATGGTGGACTCATGAACATTAACATTAGCCAATGTGAGAGAGGCCTTCAGCTGCTTAGAAGTTACCCTGGGGTCCTTTGTGACCTCGCCGACTATTACACGCCTTGCTCTTGGAGTGATCTTTGTTGGTCGACCACTCCTGGGGAGGGTAACAATGGTCTTGAATTTTCTCCATTTGTACACAATCTGTCTGACTGTGGATTGATGGAGTCCAAACTCTTTAGAGATGGTTTTGTAACCTTTTCCAGCCTGATGAGCATCAACAACACTTTTTCTGAGGTCCTCAGAAATCTCCTTTGTTCGTGCCATGATACACTTCCACAAAGATGTGTTGTGAAGATCAGACTTTGATAGATCCCTGTTCATTAAATAACACAGGGTGCCTACTCACACCTGATTGTCATCCCATTGACTGAAAACACCTGACTCTAATTTCACCTTCAAATGAACTGCTAATCCTAGAAGTTCATATACTTTTGCCACTCACAGATATATAATATTGGATAATTTTCCTATATAAATAAATGACCAAGTATAATATTTTTGTCTCACTTGTTTAACTGGGTTCTCTTTATCTACTTTTAGGACTTGTGTGAAAATCTGATGATGTTTTAGATCATATTTATGCAGAAATATAGAAAATTCTAAAGGGTTCACAAACTTTCAAGCACCACTGTATTTGCAGACTGTCTACTCTGAAATAGCTCAAAAGAGAAGCTATAGACATCAATATTAGCAGTGTGTAGCATATTGCTCCAGGTCTAGCAATATAAGCACATGAAAGCACCCCCCCTCGAACCAGCTTTTTAAATGCCAGTGTTTTCAATAGCTGATGCATGTAACACTATGGGTCATTCATTTAAGGGCACTTAATGGCTTCTGATTAGCAGAGGTGGACAGTCACAAAGTACATTTACTTGAGTACTCTACTTAAGTACACTTTTTGAGTATCTATACTTTTGAGTATCTTGAGTATTTTTTATTTTTTTGGGAAACTTATGACTTTAACTTCACTACATTTGAAAGACAAATATTGTACTTTTCACTCCACTACATTTCTATCAAGGTCCTTGTTACTCGTTACTATGAAGCGGCTTTGAAAGTGGATGCTTTTTTCTTTTCTATTCTAAAATGTGACTGGCTTTCCCAGTGTCACCTGCAAAAAACCCAATCAGTAATCGCTAGGGTCACGTCACGTCCATAGACTGTATAAAATCAAGTTCAGTGATTTCTCAGCAGCATTATTTGAACACGATCAGTTGATGGCAGAATGGAAGGAGGCGGCTCTTCTGGGGAACGCACACACCCATGGCCTTACCTAGAACCCATGTTTCAGTTTTCTGAAAGGATTAAAGATTCGGGGGCGGCATGGTGGTGTAGTGGTTAGCGCTGTCGCCTCACAGCAAGAAGGTCCGGGTTCGAGCCCCGTGGCCGGCGAGGGCCTTTCTGTGCGGAGTTTGCATGTTCTCCCCGTGTCCGCGTGGGTTTCCTCCGGGTGCTCCGGTTTCCCCCACAGTCCAAAGACATGCAGGTTAGGTTAACTGGTGACTCTAAATTGACCGTAGGTGTGAATGTGAGTGTGGATGGTTGTCTGTGTCTATGTGTCAGCCCTGTGATGACCTGGCGACTTGTCCAGGGTGTACCCCGCCTTTCGCCCGTAGTCAGCTGGGATAGGCTCCAGCTTGCCTGCGACCCTGTAGAAGGATAAAGCGGCTAGAGATAATGAGATGAGATTAAAGATTCGTTTCGTTTTAATTGTTTGCTTTGTTTGCCTAAAACGAACCACATCACGGCTTACAAAAACTCGCCGCCCAACCTGCGGAAGCATATTGAGGTCTGTAAACGTTTTATTCCAAGAGAAAGCTTGTAATTAAGTTGTCTGTGCTTTTAGACCTAGCAATAACGTTGCAATAGCTATGCAGTCTGGTTAGTCAAATGACTTTCTATGGATTTGCCCCCCAAGCTGCCATAGCCTTGTCCACGGCCAACGTTTACACATAGCTAGTGAACTTGGACACAGTTAGCGTGTAAAAACGGACTTACACTAACATGAATAACGTTAACTTATCTGAAGTCCTTTCAGAAATAGGTTTTAGCATAATCTTGCCAAATAAACAGAATGTAGAAATCTGTGTTTAAAGGTGTTTATTCTACAGGTTCTACAAACTAGTCAGTAAATCCAGTCAGTGCCTTCAGAGGCATTAGGTTTTGTAAGCGTTGTGGCAATAATACAATGATGCATTGATAGAAAATGTACTTTTAATACTTAAGTATTTTTAAAAGCAAGTACTTCAGTACTTTAGCTTAAGTAAAAATTTGACTGGACAACTTTCACTTGCCCCGGAGTAACATGTGACCAGTGGGATCTGTACTTTGACTTAAGTAATGAAGTTGGGTACTTTGTCCACCTCTGCTGATTAGTGCTATCAAGTATGCCACATATGCAAGGGCTTTGGAAGGAAACCCACACAGAACATGCAAACACCACATAAAGTCTCCAGTCAGCTGCGGGGCTCGAACCCAGAATCTTCTTGCTGTGAGGCAACAGTACTACCGACCGCACCACCCTTTTAATCATCGTTAATATAAAATTACCTGAATGTTAGCTTTGATATATCATAGCTATTAAGGAATGTTGTTGTTTTATCTATAACCATTTATCCCATGCGTGGTCGCTGGGGTAAGCTGGAGCCTATCCCAGCTGACCATGGGCAAGAGACAGGGTACACCCTGGACAAGTTGCCAGGTCATCACAGGGCTGACACACACACATAGAGACACAAACAACCATTCACACTCACGGTCAATTTAGAGCCACCAATTAACCTAACCTGCATATCTTTGGACTATGGGAGGAAATCCATGCAGACACGGGGAGAACATGCAAACTCCACACAGAAAGGCCCTCATCGGCTGCTGGGTTCAAACCCAGAACCTTCTTGCTGTGAGGCGACAGTGCTAACCACTACACCACCGTGCCGCCCGCTATTAAAGAATACACGAGTAAATTGTTTATTTTACACTTCAACAGACCAACTACAACAATCTTGTCTGTTATAATCTCAATTTCTATCTGCACTTTCATCAATCATATTTCATGGTTCAAGACATTTTTATTTTTATCTGGAAACCAACTTGAGCTGGCGGCACGGTGGTGTAGTGGTTAGCGCTGTTGCCTCACAGCAAGAAGGTCCGGGTTCGAGCCCCGTGGCCGGCGAGGGCCTTTCTGTGCGGAGTTTGCATGTTCTTCCCGTGTCCGCGTGGGTTTCCTCCGGGTGCTCCGGTTTCCCCCACAGTCCAAAGACATGCAGGTTAGGTTAACTGGTGACTCTAAATTGAGCGTAGGTGTGAATGCGAGTGTGAATGGTTGTGTGTGTCTATGTGTCAGCCCTGTGATGACCTGGCGACTTGTCCAGGGTGTACCCCGCCTTTCGCCCGTAGTCAGCTGGGATAGGCTCCAGCTTGCCTGCGACCCTGTAGAACAGGATAAAGCGGCTAGAGATAATGAGATGAGATGAGACCAACTTGAGCTGACAACAATGAGAGTTCTGGTGCTAGATATAGTCACAGAATTAAAAAAAAAAAAAAAACGAAAAGATATATACACAGCATCCTAACTTGAAATAATTAAGAGTTTCGTTTGAAGCGACTAGGGGCCAGTAAATGGCCTCGTCCTGTTAAAGGGACCACTACCCATGATGCACTGCGAGGGTATGTCAGTATTAACACTGAGAAATGTCTGCCAGCATTAGATCAGGTTTATAAATGTAACATTTAAATAGCTGCATAAGTGTAAAGTGGAAAGGAGCTGATCTATGAATGCTATCTCACAACACAAAATGGTTCACACACACACACACACACACAAACAGAGAGAGAGAGATGTAAAAAGCATCCAATTTGCAAAATCCACAGACTGGCGTTACACAATCTTACACTGCACATCTGCACATCACCTCTATACACACTGCATATATGCATAGACCTGCAACAACACACACACACACACACACACACATTCCATCAGCACCTAAAGGACAAGCAAGCGGCAATGTTCTATTTTCAGCCATTACCAGACAGAAATTAATTTGTCACCTTCCATTAGAAGCCTGATTCTGGAGCAGTGGCCCTGTCTCCTCAATTATCTCTGTCAACCACACACACATGCGAACACACACACACACACACACACACACACACACACACACACGTGCGCGACAAACCATTTGGTCGGACTTGTTCATAGAGAAAATGCTTTGCAAAGATGAATTAATGTTTTTGGAAAAGCTCTTGACAGGGGTGGGTGAGTGAGTTTGTGTGCGTGTGTATGTCTTGCTTATGTACCTATAAATGTCAGGTAAGGAGGCGTGGCCTATGCACCTCTCAATCTCAGGTAAGGAGGTGTAGTCTATGTACTGCTCAATCTCAGGTAAGAAGGTGTGGTCTATGGACCTATAAATCACAGGAAAGGAGGCATGGCCTGTCTACCTATAACTCTCAGGGAGGGAGGCATGGTCTCTGTACACATCAATCTAAGGTAAAAAGGTGTGGCCTATGTACCTATTAATTCTTGATAAGCAGGCATGGTCTATGTACCTATAAATGCCAGGTAAGGAGGCGTGGTCTACGTACTAATCAATCTCAGGTATGGAAGTGTGGTCTATATAGCGATCAATCTCAGGTAAGGACGTGTAGTCTATGTACTGAACAGTATCAGGTAAGGAGGTGTGGTCTTTGTACTGATTAATTTCAGGTAAGGAGGCGTGGCCTGTGTGCATACCCAAGTCCTAATGAAGTCTTTCCACTCCTCAAAGCTAAGACTATTTTCAAGCATTTTTTTTAAAAATAAAAATTATTTTTAATGATTATTATTACGGGCGGCACGGTGGTGTAGTGGTTAGCGCTGTCGCCTCACAGCAAGAAGGTCCTGGGTTCGAGCCCCGGGGCCGGCGAGGGCCTTTCTGTGTGGAGTTTGCATGTTCTCCCCGTGTCCGCGTGGGTTTCCTCCGGGTGCTCCGGTTTCCCCCACAGTCCAAAGACATGCAGGTTAGGTTAACTGGTGACTCTAAATTGAGCGTAGGTGTGAATGTGAGTGTGAATGGTTGTCTGTGTCTATGTGTCAGCCCTGTGATGACCTGGCGACTTGTCCAGGGTGTACCCCGCCTTTCGCCCGTAGTCAGCTGGGATAGGCTCCAGCTTGCCTGCGATCCTGTAGAAGGATAAAGCGGCTAGAGATAATGAGATGAGATTATTATTACATTTTATCATTCTCATCATTTCCGTCTGATACTTAACAAATGAGCTCCAAGCCCTTTAAAAGACCAGAGTGAAACACTCCAAGTACAAAGTCTCCAAGTACTCCGTACCCTCATTCTAGAAAATTCTCTCAATTAAATCTGCTCATTGAACTTTAAGGCAACATTTTAGAGAAACTACGTCCCACCTCATTAACTTCTGCAACTTATTAGTCCATACGTCATCACAAAACACTAATGCTATCAAGCCAACAACCTGAGAGAACCGCATGTAGATAGTTCACACTCCACAAACGAGATGAGGCTTGCTCACATTAGCCCGTTTGGGTGATGCTTTCCTTTAAGGCACTTTTTTTTGCCCATAACCTGATGATGATAGAGAATACAGGGTGATGTGTAATATTCTTGGTTAAATTGGCTTGAAAATTGGCAGTAATCTAGAAATTATCATCTTGGTTTTATGGTTATTCTCCAATGTGTGCTGTCTGATAGCCTCTGTGTGTGCAGCGTAGGGATTTCATAGCCTCAGGGTATATTTCAGAAAATAATCACAATAATTCTGATAAGCTCATAAAGCTGATGTGGTGCATGTGATGTTATGAGGTTGTGTTATAACAAGCTTGGGAAGAAACAGAGAAATTTGAATATCTCAGCTCATCTCATTATCTCTAGCCGCTTTATCCTTCTACAGGGTCGCAGGCAAGCTGGAGCCTATCCCAGCTGACGACGGGCGAAAGGCGGGGTACACCCTGGACAAGTCGCCAGGTCATCACAGGGCTGACACATAGACACAGACAACCATTCGCACTCACATTCACACCTACGGTCAATTTAGAGTCACCAGTTAACCTAACCTGCATGTCTTTGGACTGTGGGGGAAACCGGAGCACCAGGAGAAAACCCACGCGGACACGGGGAGAACATGCAAACTCCGCACAGAAAGGCCCTCGCCGGCTACGGGGCTCGAACCCGGACCTTCTTGCTGTGAGGCGACAGCGCTAACCACTACACCACCGTGCCGCCCGAAATTTGAATATTTTGGTCCAAAAAAAACCCAACCCAATTGTAGCGTCTTCAGTGAGGACCAGCTGACCAAAGACGTCAATATGTGTGGCTGTCATTTTTTCAGTATGTGGCTTATCTGTAGTGTGTGTGTGTTGAGTGCACGTGTGTTCATGTACCAGTTACAAATAGTACCTGCTTTTCAAGTGTTGATAAGAAGCAAGAGGTTTTAATTGGCACACCTGTCTTCTAGCCATCTGGAGCCTCTCGAGGAAATTCTTACTTAATGCATTCTAGCATGCACACACACACACACACACACACACACTGTATTACTTGTCTTTCCCAGGTATATCCACTGCCGTTGGATTACTGTAGGTACATAAAGGTCTATTTCCACTTTAATCTTAATCTCCAAAGTATATGTGACAGATGTGGTCTTTGTGACTTTGACCATGGCGTGATGGTTCTTGAGTATTTCAGAAACTGATCCACTCATGAGACAGTCTCTAGACTTTACACAGAACGGTGAGGAACCCCCCCCCCAAAACAAAACAAAACAAAACAAAAAACAACCAAAACCTAGATAAAAGTCAAGACCAACGAAACATCCCTACAACATCAATGTACGGTAGCACACAATATACTCACTGTCTTCACTTCATACTCAAGTACGCTGTTGTGATGCAACTGTAGATAACGAATAGTGGTTCAGCGACTACCTACGTTTACATGGATCCTAATCATCCATTAATAATCACATTCAAGCTCGATCGGAATGAAATTTCTTCATGTAAACAGCTCGATCATGATGAAATCCTTCATTATGATGAAGAATATAATTAGTTTGAGTAATCGTTGCTTTCGACCTCTGATAATCTGCTTGCTAGGAAAATATTACCCACGTACTTATTAGTCTAAATGCTTGATCGGATTGCCTTCTTCAGTTGTAATCTTCTGCGCATGTTCAGTACGCAGTCATGCAGTAATGACGTTATGATGTTCATACGGACGAGAGAAACGTGGTGGGAAATGTGTCAGTTACGGTATACAGGATTGTACGCTTGACAGAAATTCTATTCGGATTCTATGCTTGGGACAAATAAACACACATATCTATCTGATGGCTTTCATGTATATGGTACATTCGGAATCACCAAAGTACAAAATGTGTGCATGTAAATGTAGCTACTTTTAGTTATGTAGCTGGTTTTTTTCGTTAACTGTGAGCAATGTGGGGCGGCACGGTGGTGTAGTGGTTAGTGCTGTCGCCTCACAGCAAGAAGGTCTGGGTTCGAGCCCCGGGGCCGGTGAGGGCCTTTCTGTGTGGAGTTTGCATGTTCTCCCCGTGTCCGCGTGGGTTTCCTCCGGGTGCTCCGGTTTCCCCCACAGTCCAAAGACATGCAGGTTAGGTTAACTGGTGACTCTAAATTGACCGTAGGTGTGAATGTGAGTGTGAATGGTTGTCTGTGTCTATGTGTCAGCCCTGTGATGACCTGGCGACTTGTCCAGGGTGTACCCCGCCTTTCGCCCGTAGTCAGCTGGGATAGGCTCCAGCTTGCCTGCGACCCTGTAGAAGGATAAAGCGGCTAGAGATAATGAGATGAGATGTGAGCAATGTGCAACATTATGAAAATCGTAAGTCAAAACATTAAAGGGACAAAAGACATATGAGGAAAAATTCACTTTTCAGTGCTATTTGGGTACCTGGTGTGCCCTCCAATCTACAACAAGACACCCAGTCAGTTTCTTTTGTTCTGCCTAGTTCAGAAAACACGTGCTTCAACGAGCCGTTCAGATTTGGCTCCTCTTTCTATCTCACGAGGAGCTCATTAGAATTATACCACCCCTTCACCTGAGTATCTCCACTCACTGGTTTTGCGAATCAGTATTCATGAGGAAAACGCTACCTGATTGGCAGTCAGATAAGAGGGGGGTGGGGTGAGCAGTGTCTCGTTATCCTTTCAAGGAACAGACACTAATACCCTGTCCACACTAGGGATTTTGTACCGATACGAAACTATTTTCGTACCGCAACACCTGTCCACACTAGCAAGTATACCGGTACTGTAGCGGTATAACTGTATCGGTACGAAACCCACAAATGTATGGGTTTCGTACCGGTACAGTATCGGTACTGTAGCGCTTCGCTGTAGTGTGGACAGATGAAGCGGCTCTGTATCGATACAAATATAATGTGCAAGCGCAATGAACCATTCCTACGTCTTCCGGGTTATTCATACAATACAATACAGTACGCCCGTGCTTTCCAGCTGTAAATAAAACGTCAAAAAATGGCTCAAAACGACCGTGGAGCTACATGGAGCAAAGAAAGGGGGGAGAAAGGGAGAGGGGGAGGGAGGGAGGAAGAAAGGAGGAAGAGGGAAAAAGGGAGAGAAAGGGAGGGGAAGAGAAGGAAAGAGGGAGAAAGGGAAGGGAAGAGAAGGGAAGAGGGAGAAAGTGAGGGGGAGAAAGGGAGATTTGTTTTCTTTGTTTCTTTCTCAACGGCCTCGCGCGTTTTATACGATTCGACTGAATAAATGATCACCAGAAATACAGACTGTACATTGACAACAAAAAGCAAACACACGTTGTTTCATCCGCCATATTCTCGGAAGGAAGTTACTCGGTAACCACGGAAACATTTCGCGCACACGCATTTCAACTTCCGTGAAAGAAAACCGCAAACATTTCTCGCTAGTGTGGACAGATGCACTAAACTGTACCGGTATACTTTGTATCGATACAGTTATACCACTTTCGTACCGGTATAAGTGTGAACACAGCATAAAACTGGCTGTTTTGAACAGGGCTGTTTAGACAGGGTGAGAAGGGAGCTGTGGTGCTTTATCCTCGTGGTATTTTGACCAAAGCACGTCACAGACATCTCATTGAGACCTCAGGGAACTGTGTCAACTTGTGGAAAAAAGGGTATAATATGTCACTTTTAATAATTCATCCGCAGGCAAGCTGGAGCCTATCCCAGCAGACTATGGGCGAGAGGCAGGGTACACCCTGGACAAGCCACCAGGTCATCGCAGGGCTGACACATAGACACAGACAACCATTCGTACTCACATTCACACCTACAGTCAATTTAGAGCCACCAATTAGCCCAACCTGCATGTCTTTGGACCGTTGGGGAAACCGGAGCACCCAAAGAAAACCCACGCAGACATGGACAGAACATGCAAACTCTACACAGAAAGGTCCCCATCGGTCACTGGGCTTGAGCCCAGAACCTTCTTGCTGTGAGGCGACAGCGCTAACCACTACACCACCGTGCCGCCCCCTTCATATGTCATAATTTTCCCATTTTGATTATGAACACAGCCTGCTGTCTTCCATGGTTCAAATCAGTAGGTGTAAAAGAGTTCATTTTGATAAACTGGGATAAAAATAAATAAGGAATAACATACAATGTATTGTCGGGTTATATGAAAATAATATGTCAAGGTGGTGTGATATAGGCTGATATGGGCAAAACGGAAATAATGCATCCTAAATTCCAAAGTGTCTGATATCAGAGAAATATGGCAATTACAATGTATTGTACAATTAAACACTCAACAACATTATGCACTTTTTAACAGTTTATAGTTAGATTTAATGTAATGAACATCCACAGGACAAGTTACATATATGTTATTTCCCAGCTGGGAGGTCCGTATGGTGAAATACCGTGACCGAGGCCTTGAAAGTACTGAGCGAGGCCCTCTGGGCCGAGGTCAGTATTCAAGGCCGAGGTCACGGTATTTCACCATATGGACCGACCTTAAGCTGGTAAATAATATATTTATTTTTTTCTTTACCAAATTCTAACAGAAAACGAGAGCGCCCGAAAGGGGAAACCGAGCCGAGCCGCCATTTTGAATCCTCATTCATGGCTGTAATGCAAATTGCTTCCTCCTCGGTATACAAGTGCACTTCCATGGCAGGAAAAAAACTACATTTCGCCGCCTATGTAGTCCCCTATTTATACAAAACTGAGTCATTCAGGATTCAGCCATGTTTTTGCTCGGCGTCAGCAACAGTTACAGGTTTTTAGCTTTCTCCTGAAATGTTTTCTTTTATTTCTTCTTCCTCAGGGTAGTAAAACTCACTTTCGCTGTGAACACTGTCGTTATCGCTATCCATGCTGTAAAATTAATGCTATTCTACTGAGAAATGCAAAAATAAATGTTGACAAAAATTGCTACTATGTTTGTTGTTGTTGTGAACGAGCGAGTCGCCAGAGGTCCGTATCCGGGGTCCGTAACTGGGGTCTGTATCGTAGGATACGGACCCGCTCGCCAGCCAATCAGAGCGTAGGATTTGATGGAATCCGGACCGCGAAAAAAATAATTTCTGTTATTACTTGTGTTCTCTCTCTCTCTCTCTCTCTCTCTCCCTCTGTTAAACACATTCTTATTATATGAAGCCCTTGTGAATGAGCTGTTATTATACAAGCAATATAACATTTCAACAAGTGTATTAATGCAAACTTAGAATTCTGACCAATCAGATTCGAGAATTCAACCAGCCTGTGGTATAATGTAAATCATCTTACTCCAGATGCCTTTCTCATTCAAATGATCAGCCTTCTCCACCAGCCAAAATTTTTTTATATCATTTGGATTGACCGGGTATTTCGGTTATTTTTCGGAGGATCTTTAGCTGGTGTTTGGACATATACAGTATATATTCTATGGACACGTTTTACTGGGAAATACACCACTCGTATTTTTCATACGAGCTCCATCCCGGATATGGAGAACCAAAACCCTGACATAAATCTCTAGCCTTGTGTCCGAAATCACTCCCTACTCACTATGTAGTGGACTATATAGTGAGGACGCCATTTTGTAGTGCTGTCCGAATGTATAGTGAGCATTATTGCACTCTATATAGTGCACTCAAAGTATCCCACAATGCATCACGAAAAGTAGTATACAACGATGGTCACTAACCAAAGCAATATATCCCATCATGCATTGTGGACGCGCTGAAAGAAATCAAATTAAACATCTCAAATTTAATTTAATAAAAGGCAGCGGCGCCCTGTGATGACCTGGCGACTTGTCCAGGGTGTACCCCGCCTTTCGCCCGTAGTCAGCTGGGATAGGCTCCAGCTTGCCTGCGACCCTGTAGAAGGATAAAGCGGCTAGAGATAATGAGATGAGATGAAAGGCAGCGGCAAAGAAGAAAGTATTCAGCCTTGATTTAAAAGAACTGAAAGGTGCAGGTACTTTGTATTGATTAATGTAGGAAATGCGCTCAGTATAATATGGATTTATCACAAAAATACATGCATGTATTTATTATTTTGAAAACCCACCAGCCGACTGATGTGGCACGTTTTAATTGCGCGAAAGTAATGATATAAATACCAGCGCGACTGAGTAGTGTCCGAAAACGCGTTTTCATTTTACCAGTGAGCTCACTGTATAGTCCTCTAAATAGTAATTCCCTATATACAGTAGGGAGTAGTGAACGAGTGAGCGATTTCGGACACAGGGCTATATGTCACTTGTGAGGAAATAGTTGAATTGTTTTGATAAACTTGGGAACTTTTTGTTTGTGAACGTATGGATATAATAAAAAGAAAATCACACATTGGCTTGAAGATATGAAGTTTCTCTTCTCGTGTTGAAAAACTCGCATTTTTAAGACGAAATACATCGCGGGTCTGAGTGACAGATTTAAATAACATTGGCTGGCATTGGGCGGCACGGTGGTGTAGTGGTTAGCGCTGTCGCCTCACAGCAAGAAGGTCCGGGTTCGAGCCCCATGGCCGGCGAGGGCCTTTCTGTGCGGAATTTGCATGTTCTCCCCGTGTCCGCGTGGGTTTCCTCCGGGTGCTCCGGTTTCCCCCACAGTCCAAAGACATGCAGGTTAGGTTAACTGGTGACTCTAAATTGACCGTAGGTGTGAATGTGAGTGTGAATGGTTGTCTGTGTCTATGTGTCAGCCCTGTGATGACCTGGCGACTTGTCCAGGGTGTACCCCGCCTTTCGCCCGTAGTCAGCTGGGATAGGTTCCAGCTTGCCTGCAACCCTGTAGAACAGGATAAAGCGGCTACAGATAATGAGATGAGATGAGATGGCTGGCATTGACTGGTCTATCAGATATATTCCATTCAGCTAGCATGATACTGATTGGTTCAAAATTTATTTTTTTTAAATTAACTTCTGTATTTTTGTGTGCGTGTGTCCATATATATAATATAAAGAACATTACAAGGTGGTGTGAAGATATGACGTTTATCTTCTCGTGTTGAAAAATAGTCCACTCGGGATATATACATTCACCACTCCAAGAGAAACTTCATATCTTTGTGCCACCGTGTAATATCCTCTCTATATAATGGTTTGCCAAATATGTTATAATATATGCATTAGCCTGATCATCATCATCTGCTTATCAATTTAAAACTAACCAATGTGACGTGAAATGATGTGTTTCAGTAAATAGTGTGCTTGCAAACGAAAACACAGCTGTCATGGCAAAATCACCAAACTGTAGCCAAATCAAAACCTGCCTGCAGGCCTCAGTGGCTTCACATAGCTAACACACACACACACACACACACACACACACACACAGCTCCACCACGACACCTGCTTCCTGTTTACTGCTGAAATGTTCCGATTTTTTTGTGATTTTTTTGTCATTTTGTCACTTTTCTGCCAGCAGACAGACAGTCCTAGTGTTTTTCCCCAGTGTCACACTTCTAAATTATATCACTGACTCTCTCTCTCTCTCTCTTTCTCTCTCACTGTGAATATATAGTGAATATCTCCCACTCTATCTGTCTCATCAGTTGGAATGAAAAGATTGCACTGGATGCAGGTGGGCTGTCAAACTGACATGCATGCTTGGAAAGGCTCGTCCACTTTGTGTACGTGTGTGTGTGTGTGCCGTCAGGCTACCTTCGCTGTCAGAGCAGGTTGTTCCGAAATAGCAGCAAAGTCCTCCTACACTCAATTACTGGTTACCCATAATTCCACTATTCTGCTGAAGTATGGAAAGAAGAAGAGAGAATGTGGTCAAGGTGAATAGGAGTGTTTGAGTATAGATCACAGTGTGTGCGTGTTTAAAAAGTAGTCTAGTCTAGAAGTAAGAACATATTGTAGACATAGACAAAGAGAAGACGGTTTGAGGGTGTGTCATGGCTCAGGTGGATAAGGCGCCATACCATAAATCTGGGGACCTGGGTTTGAGTCTGACCCGAGGTCATTTCCTGATCCCTCCCCGTCTCTCTCTCCTGCTTATTTCCTGTCTCTACACTGTCCTATCCAATAAAGGTGAAAAAAGCCCCCCCAAAATATCTTTAGAAGGAGGTTTGAGAGATAAGGTCCTTTATTGGCACTGAAGGCAAGTGATCAATATCGTCATCTCTTTCTCTCTGTTCTAATCAAAATTTGTAGCGTCTCAGTTGAAGCAGCTTTACTATTCCACACTCCGTGGAAATAAAGCCTGCTGAATTCACAGAGGCCCCATGAGCTCCTTGATTTTGCCTAAATTTGAGGCACCTTTTTCATGCCTTTATAGCACCCTTTTTGTGTGCTTTTAATAAACATAAGTAGGCATGTTAGGGGGGAAGCCATGGCCAAATGGTGAGAAAAACAGCTTTGGCACCAAAAGCTTGCTGGTTTGATTTCCTGGACCAGCAGGACTGGCTCAAGTGCCCTTGAGCAAGGTACCGAACCCTCAACTGCTCCGGCAAGAGTGGTGGTGTACCTTGTGTCTGATTACCCAGAGAAAAACTGATGATGTGATTATCAGTTCGGGCAAGAACCCAGCCATAACTTAAGAAAAAAGGTATGCTAGTTGAAAATGCAAATTCAGTCCAAATTGTTTGAAACTGCTCCCTCAGAATTGAATGCTAAACAACATACATTTTACAGAATTAAACTATGTTTATCCATTCTTGAGATATTACACATTAAAAACTGAAAAAAAAAAGACTTAATTTTCAGAAAACTGCTGTGATATTCTGTATGAGGATTGCATGGTCCAAAATGGGCCTCATTAACCAATTAGATCAAATGTTTTTTCTTCATAACTTTTCTATTTTTCAAGACATTTACATGGAAATTGGCAGGCACATAGATGGTTGGATACCAAATACAAAGCTTGAAAAATTAGCAAAAAAGAATATGCAAATTAGTATTTAATTAGCATTAATTATGCAAACTTGGTAAAGAACATTAAATCAGTCCACTCAATAAGAAAGTAATAAAATATTATTTCTAATACCTTTTCTGTGCTCTGTAGGCCTTTGTATTTCTCAAAGTAGGACCTACTAGTGTTTATATTCAAGAATATAAATGATAATATTCACAGCTTTCAAGGCGAACCTCGAAAAAACTGTGGGCCGCATCCAATAAACAATTCCAATTAACTGAATTGAAATTGACACTCGCGTTTCTGACTTCTGTTTTTTTAAAATCTCATTCCGACCACTAAGGTCTCAATATTTTTCATAAAAACAACTACAGTTATATTCTAAAATAGTTATTTATTTACATGAATCAGTGCCGAGTTTCCCAAAAGCATCGTAGCACAAAGATCATCGTTAAATGGTAGAGCAAGCAGCATAATGAACACTCTCTCTCCTAGTTAAGCTATTCTTAGTGTTAAGAGGCTTTTGGGAAACCCACCACAGTTTGATTTGAAAAAATAAATCAGTAAAGCTATGAAAACTCACTTCAAAGTCTCCCGTGAATCATAACATCAATACTAGCAGACGGAAAATTTTGCTGAATAGTACTTCATCAGAAACAGTGAGAGCGAGAGAACATCCCTATAAAAGTTATCTGACTGATATTCACGAGTAATCCAGTCGGAAACCGATCAGGAGAGAGAGAGAGACTGACCGCTTTCCCGTGACTCAAAAAGCACCAGCAGTTTCCTGACATCCCACGAGCAGAGTTTTTACTCTGTTGTACCGACTTTGAACTGCCGTTACTCCCAAAGTACTGAACAGATCTTAACCAGATACATTTCTTTGGAAGGCAGAATTTATAAGATTTGTAATGATAGTATTCACAATAGAAAATATTCAAGAGTTAAGCAACGACAGGTTTGGAAACTTAGATGAGCGTCTGCATGCACAATTTTCACAGCACGGCCAGCGGGAGTCTGATATGCCTACTTAAGGGAACAAACTCACTCTAACTGACAAGTATTTTCACAAGTATATGTGCTTGTCTTGTATCTGCTAACAGTAATATTCATAATGCCACAGTCATAATGCAACTTTGCAAGCTCCTAACTTGCAAAACCGCAAAAAAAAAAAATTGTGGCATTTGCGATGCAGTGAAGGTTATATGACCATGATGAAGACTGGGTTCTCAATTAAAAAGCCACCCAATGAAACAGGAAGCTTCAGATGGGGCTACGAAGCAGCTGCACCCAAAAACAGAACAGAAGAGAACTGTTTCTTTCTATCACATCCTTCTTTTTTGTTAGCTAACACACACACACACACACACACACACACACACACATAGATGCAGCAGGACGATTACTCATATCAGACTCCAGCCAGCATCTTCAATTAAAAACCTGTAAGAATTTAATATCAAACTCTAAATTTAGTCTGACATGCTGTGAAAGTAATATTCACTATTTATTTATTTATTTCTGTGTGTGTGTGTGAGAGAGAGAGAACACTTGATGTCCTATGATTGAAGCAATAACTAATGGATGCATGCAGTGCCTTGTGTGTGTGTGTGTGTGTGTGTAGTCACGCTTCATGTTGCTCATACAAAGATGCTCAGACTCACAGAATGACAACTGCTCTTCCACTGCTCTAAGCACATGAGTTTAACATTTGAGTCACACACGTGCACGCACACACATACACACACACACACACACAGGGGACATTAATACCCCATGAGCTCATTAGCATGGTCACATTAAGCTGCACTGCCATCTAGTGAGACCACTGAGCTCATGAATATTCAGCAGGTGGGCGGGGCGGTCACTCTGAGACAATAGTCCAGCTGTGCTGAACCCTGTGCGCTGATGTTTAATTAAACACACCATTCAGATGGAACCATTCAGAGGTTCGGTGCATGGACAGAAATCAATAGCACATTAATATGTGATGCTTCACTTTTCTAAGACTATTGTACTTATCATCTATATTTTATTAACAATGATTTTACTGACTGAGCTTCAAGGTGCAGCTCAACCACAATGCTCTCGAATTCACTTTAGACTGGGCCTCATGGTGCAGCTCGTCCACAGGGCTCCCTAATGCACTTTAGGTTGAGCCTCATGGTGCAGCTCATCCACAGAGTATTATAAACCAACTTTAGACTGAGCCTCCAGGCACAGCTCATCCACATGACTCCATAACCTACTTTAAACCAAACTTCAAGGTCTAGCTTGTCCATAAGGCTCTCTAAATAACTTTAAACTGGGCCTCAAAGCACAGTTCATCCAGAGTTCCCTAAACTACTTTCAATTGCACTGCATGGTGCAGATCATCCACAGGGCTACCAAAACAACTTTAGACTGGGTCTTGTGTTGCAGCTAATCAAGAGGGCTTCTGAAACGACTTTAGATTGTCCACAGAGTTCTGTAACATACTTTGGATTGCACTGCGTGGTACAGAGCTCCCAAATATACTTTAGAATGAGCAATGTGGTGCAGCTTGTCCACAGAGCTCCCTAACCCACTTTAGACTGAGCTCATGGTGCAGCTCATCCACAAGGCCCTCTAACCCACTTCTGATTGGGCTACAAGTTGCAGCTCATTCTCAGGGCTCCCTAACCTACTTTAGAATGGGCCTCAGAGTGAAGCTCATCCACAAGGCTCCCTAACCCATTTTAGACTGGGCCTCATGGTGCAGCCTATCCATAGAGTTTTCTCAACCTACTTTAGACTGGGTCTCATGGTGCAGCTCATCCATAGGGCTCCCTAACCTACTTTAGAGTGGGCCTCAGAGTGAAGCTCATCCACAAGGCTCCCTAACCCACTTGAGACTGGGCCTCATGGTGCAGCTCATTCATAGGACTCCCTAACCTATTTTAGACTGGTCTCACACTGTATCTGATATAGAGCACTACCAAACCCACATTCTTGCCATGAAAGACCACCTAATGGGTGTGTACCAGTACAATTCAATGACATGAAGAAAAACACCAACTGATTTGGTGACTAATGTCACTGCACAGTGGGTATGTTATCCCTGGCTTGAGGGCATAA